>NC_091963.1:19427973-19550473 GCF_031021105.1 Erythrolamprus reginae | reverse complement strand
CATTATATTTGGTCTTCTATTTTCTCTTACAAAATAAATAATATATTATCACCTGGAGCAGCCTTCTCCAATCTGGTCTCTTCAAGGTGCAAAAGATTTTCTGCTTCTAACATTTGCACCAACCGGGGATTCTGGGTATTGTACTTCAACATATGTGTAACGGAAGGCTGGGAAATCTGAACTTACAAAGCCTTTCTCCAGCTGGGAGAAAGAAAATTCAAACTGAGACTCTAAAGCAATTTCTCACATTAAAGGGAAATGAAAAGTAAATACAGTCTGGACAGATAAACAAAGTGATCCTTATCAAGGAAAGAAAGAAGTTTTATCTCCTACGCTTTGGTGCTGACAAAATCATTCACAATATAGAAAAGCAGAAATCCACACTGCTGGCTAACAAACAGAGAAAACATTTAGAAAAAAAAAGACTGATTGCATTTCATAGAAAAAATGGATTTACGGAGACGACGAGGAGGAGGAGGTTGAATTTCCAGGAACCTTTGACAACAAATTTGTATATGGGAAAGCAACTTTTCCCCTCCTCCTCTTTTACTTTTGGGGAGGTAGATGTCATTTTGAATGGAAGGTTTGCACTGAAGATTCCCCAGATAGCTCAGGGAAAAGAAACAGCTGGGCTCCAGTCTTGGTTTGTTATCTGCTTCAACTCTCTCTTGATTAGACAGCACCACAGGGTGGAACCACAGATGAAATCTTACTTGCCCCATTCATTCTATACTCCCAGTCCCAAGAGAATGACATCTGTGCATTGGAGGAAAACAACAAGAACAGCTTGTGTGGGTGGTCTACCTTTTCCTCTCACACACACCCTTTCTCAATTGGCTCAGTCAAATGTCTCACTGCAGATTCTCATGACCATCCAAGTCATATAAACTTCAATTGTGTTTCTGCATGCAACTTCTAATTTTTTATTAAGGCTAACAGAGGTGCAATGGCCATTTAAAGGGGTCAACTACTGATCTGTAGAATCAAGTAGTGGCTTACATCATCTGAAGGATCTGAATAAGATTGGCTTTGAAGAAAAGTCAACCAAGAGAAAGGGTTTCTTGGCTGGAGGAAGGCCACAATCTGTTCTCTACTGGGTCCAGACCATATAATAATGAATGCAAGTTACAGAAAAGCAGAAGCAAGCTGGAAGTGAAGAAAACCTTGGTTAGATAGTTCCACACTGCAAACAATTAGCTGGGGGACTTTTGACAGAGTTGTTTTAATTTGGATGCCTTTTTTGGACTTGTTTGCTTAGACAACTCAGCCACTCTCTGGGGCAAGTACCTTGTGTAATTTGGACTGTCTTATCCTGCTTTTCTGTCAAGGCAGAATTTTTGTGCACCAATCTGCCAGATGGTGAAAGGAGTGGGACATTGGTGAAAGTGCTAGCATTTTTCTCCTCTTCTTTCTTCTCTAGATTACGAAGTCAATCAAGGCGGGTGCACAGAATGATTGAGCATGAAAAGAGAGGCAGGATGGAATATCAATTACAGTGTTTATTATCTTTAAAATTATCTACAGTGTTTATTATCATGTGGAGAACCAGGTTCAACTCCCTGCTGAGTTGGGACATCTCAACTTAGCCGATTTCACTGGGTAGTCCTGAGAACTTACTGAAATGGGAATATTGTGAACGTCTATTCTTGGAGGAGGGGGTGTGTGTGTGACATTTCAATGAAATGCTATTGGTCTAGAATTCTAAAAATCAGCAATATTCTCCTGCAATAATTCAGAGAAGGAACATGTTTTCCTTATGCTTTCAGCCTCAAATTGATAATGATGTCCGTCCATCATGTTCGAAGAGGAACTTGACATGTAACAAGTTGTGGGCTGCCCACAATGTGTCCACAGGTGGCTGATAAGGCCTATATAAGCATGAAATGTCCTGCCACATGTTGGGAAAATTGTGTGTGAACTGACTGGATTATTATTTAAGAAACTTATTTTATTATTTAATCCATGCAAAGTCTTTGAAATCGGCCAACAGCTAATTTTGCTATAAATGTGGGATTGGATTGATATTTATCCTAAGTAACTGCTCATGCCCCCAACCTCCAATGAATTCAACTGTAAACAAGAAAAAAATTTCAGAATAGTCATCTCTGACCCATAATTAATAGATAAGGCAGAATGAATATCCTTAAATTTTATATATGTATATAAGTTAGACTACATAATTATATAAAAGCTGGTGACTTTGTGATGGCAAGGGAACCAGAATTATATTTATGGTATTTAATAGTTATCCTTGAAAATAAACAAATTGGTTCACAGGCAGTGCAACTGTGGCCCCACTGTCACAGAGTGACAAGCCATCTTATCTACCAAATTGCTCATTAGTTTTGGCAATTTTCACCTGCGCCTGCAGATGATGCATTTCAGCAGGGAATAAACTTCAGTTCCACAGCCCATCTTCTACAGCAAGCTTCTCGGTTATTATCCAAAGCATACAGAAATTCATTATCCCAATAAAAGCATATGTAGAACGCTTGGAGGGATAGAAGGTGGGGAGAGAGAACGCTAGGTCTTCGAAAACAAAATACTGCACCAAAAAGTGCAGAGGAGGAAATAATAACAAAAGCAACCACCACCATCACCAAACAGAAACTTTAGCAGGCAGGAAGGAAGACAGTTATATGCCGCACATCATTTATTTATTTACAGATATACAATATGGTTTGTGTGGTTTTATAATAGGAGATCACAAAGACTTGGTGGCTCAGCATTAAACTTGCTTCGTTATAAAGATCGAATTCTGCATTATCTACACTACAAATAATGTATGCATATATATTTGTGCAGGGGGAGAGGGGATAGATTCTGCATTATCTACACTACAGATAATGTATGCATATCTATTTGTGCAGGGGAAGAGTGGATAGAATTCCACATGCATATTACTTTCTCAGCTGGAGATGATAGACCTAACCTTCTCTTTCTACAGAATTTATACATAAATACAAAAGGAAAAAGGAAAATAAAGGGTAAAATGGCAACCTGAACAAAAGAAAACCTCAGGACTCATTTAACCTTAGCTTAATATATTTAGAAGTGCAGCAGAATAAGGCTTGCATTTTCACCTTGTCAGTGAATGTGAACAGCAGGGTAAAATGTAAGTTTTATCACCTGAGCATCTTTGGCCAATAAAATAATCCATTCAATATTTAGAAAAAGCATCTTCAAAATAATAATAATAATAATAATAATAATAATAATAATAATAATAATAATAATAATAAAATTATAAAAACGCCAAAGAAGAGAAAGAAGAATCTACAACCACCACCAAACAACTTCAAATGGAATACTGTTTTTCACTTTGTGGAAGGAAAATATTCACCACCAACCCTACAATTAGATGGAAAATTATAATAATTACAGCAATTTGGCATCCCATCTCCAATCTAATTAATAGATATATGATCTTGCCAACATGTAATAATCAGAATCGGAAACTACCCAGATACCAGACGTGTTTTATGAGCTGAAGAGAGGTGGAATAATACAAAGGTGATTATTTGAAATATGGACAATGCCCATTGTGTGCCATGCTTCCTAAGTCAAAAAAGGAAATTCAACAAGGATACTATTTCTATTTGAAAAGTAGATTCAAATCAGGAATTTCAAAGTCAGTTTTCTGTACTCCTACTAGTATGATTTCCATTATCAGTACGGCAGATCATTCTGAAGAACAAAGGGATATTCTCAAAGGAAGGAATTCTTTTAAGTGGTACAACAAAACACTGCCTTTAACTTACCAGGGTAAATTGCCAAAATATTTCACACGCTTTTTCTCTAAGCATTGATGTCATGCAAATACATTTTTCCAACTTATGATTTTAAATAGGCAGCCTGATTTTGAAAATAGATATAGAAGAATTCTGGGAACTGGATGTTCAGTCACAGGAGATTGAGAAGCTAAAGAAATCTAGTGCTACCACCACCTGTAACCAATGCCTCTGCTAACATCAGAAATAAACATGTTCCAGTTCCTGAAAAAAATGCATCAATTTAATTCAGAATCCTCCAACTGCTTCCCAACAGTATATCTTTAGTGTAGAAAAATGACAGAAATCAAATTAAACTACTATAAAGTGTCAAGCACATTAAATCAACTTTCATTTTTGTCTTAGTTTCATCTATAGAAGAATGGCTTTAGCACTGACCACATGCAGGCCTAGAAGGACACACAAATTTCTTCTTATGCTTGTAGTCCTTGACTTACAACAGTTCATGTAGCAACCATTCAAAGTTATGGTGGTACTGACAAAAGTGGCTTATGACTGTTTTAAAAACTTATGACTATTACAGCATTCCCCATGATCAAGTGATTAAAATCCAGATGCTTGGCAACTGACTCATATTTCATAGTGTCCCCCGGGTCACATGACTTGCAACCTTCCCACAAGTAAAGTCAATTGGGAATCCAGATTCATTTAACAACTGTGCTACTAACATAACTCTAATGATTCACTTAACAGTGGCAAGAAAAGTCAGAAAATCAGGTAGAATTCACTTAACAACTGTCTCATTTAGCCATAGAAAATTTGGGCTGAATTATGATAGTTAGTTGAAGACTACCTGCATTGAACCAAATTTTTCTTCTATTTTCCTGTCGGAGAAGGTAATAGAGAACATGTGTATATACAGTGGTACCTCATCATACGAACTTAATTAGTTCCAGGAGGAGGTTCGTAAGGTGAAAAGTTCGTAAGATGAAACAATGTTTTCCATAGGAATCAATGTAAAAGCAAATAATGCATGCAAATCCTTCAGGAAAATCCCAAACTTTAGAAGGGAGGCGAACAGCGGGCAGGGAGGAGCAGCTAAAGGGGGCGGGTGGAAGAAGCAAGGCTAGGCTAATTCCTACTCCAAGCAGCCCCTCCCTTTTCTTTCTTAAAAAGACACCCTTTCAGTGCCTTTGCAAGCACGTTATTCTCTGCAAAATCTTTCCTACTCCAAGCAGCCCCTCCCTTTTCTTTCTTCAAAAAAGGGGGGAAAAAGAAACCCCTTCATCCCAGTAGCAGCTGCTTGGGTTCGTAAGGTGAAAATAGTTCGGAAGAAGAGGCAAAAAAAATCTTAAACACCGGGTTCGTATCTTGAAAAGTTCGTTAGAAGAGGCGTTCGTAAGATGAGGTACCACTGTATCTGCACATTTCAAACTATAAAAGAAAGTTACATCCTTTGAAATTCTTTACAGTTCCTGAAAACAGGACACAGAAAGCTCCATCCTTCTCAGTTGTTCATCCAATGGTATTTCTGGAGGGTGAATGGGATCTAATAATTGATTTCACTTTCTCACCTCACTGCTTCATAGGGAATTTATCAACTCAACTTGCTCCCACATGATAAGCTGTGAAGGCTTCTGAGCTGACAAGATTATTCCATAACTGAATGTCAGACTCAGATCGCCTGCTAGGTTTCAGAAAGCCACAAGAAAAATGAGCCTACAAGAGCGAAACACCATAACTCAAAGATATATTAGTTTGCTTCATAAACACTGCAAAAAAGAAACGAGGGAAAGACTGGGCAGAAAAAAGTAATAGCAATTCAGAAATACAGGATGACAACCACAATGGCACTTCAAGTCATTGTTTTGCCTTTGGCCAACTTCTAACATGTTGTGAAATAAAGACAAAGCTTGTTTCCCTGGGTCTATCAGCATGACATCTGAACAATGAAATATACACTCTGCATGGAATGTAGCAAGAGGAAAATATATGGCTTAATAGGGCAGGCCACTATTTTCAATGGCAGCTCAGTCTTCATATGTGGCAATATAAATTTTCTAAATAAATAATAATGCTTATAGTGAAATGTCCTTGTATTCTCCTTAACTATAGCATGTTCATACAGGGAGAATAAGTTGGGGAAGTACAGAGGAGGTGTTCCTCCTGACCCTATACCCATGATGGGGAACTGCATGTGAAGCCATACCTGCCGGCACGTGAGCCTTGCTCTAGCTCAGCTCCAGCAAGCATGTGCATGCCAGCCAGCTGATTTTTGGCTTGCACAGAGACTCTGGGAGACTGTTTTCAGCCTCCGGAGTGCCTCTGGGGAGCAGAGGAAGCTATTTACACCCTCTCCAGGCTCCAGGGAATCCTCTGGATTCCACAGAGAATGCTACAGAGAGGAGGGGATCACTTTATTCTCCGGGGCACCAGAGGGCTGGACGAGGAACAACGGCTGGAAGCTGACCAAGGAGAGATTCAACCTGGAAATAAGGAAGAACTTCCTGACGGTCAGAACGATCAACCAGTGGAACAACCTACCAGCAGATGTTGTGAACTCCAATACTCTGGACATTTTTAAGAGGAAATTGGACTGCCATTTGGCTGGGATGCTATAGGGTTCCTGCTTGATGACCCGCATGGTCCCTTCCAACTCTAACAATGAATGAATGAATGAATGAATGAATGAATGAATGAATGAATGAATGAATGAATGAATGAATTAAAAAAATGTCTACCTGGCCCACCAGAAATCAGGAAATGGGGGAGCAGGGGAGGGGTCGTGTATGCATGTACGAGGGGTGGGGCATCACAGAGAAATCACATGTGCATATATAGGGGCAGGACATCTAGGAGCATTGAATTATGGTTTTGGGCACATACGTGTGCGTGTAATAGCTCGTGCATACTTTTGGCACCCGAGGAAAAAAGGTCTGCCATCACTGCTCTATACCTCACAGGTAGTCCTCAACTTACAATATTTCATTTAGTCAACATCCAAAGTTACAACAACACTGAAAAAAGCAGTTTATGGCCATTTTTCACACTTGCACCTATTGCAGCATTCCCATGGAAACATGATCAAAATCCAGGTGCTTGGCAACAGACTTATATTCATAACGGTTGTGGTGTCCCAAGATCATGTGATCACCTTTTGCAACTTTCTGAGCAGCACAGTCAGTGGGCGAGCCAGATTCACTTAACAACCATGTGGCTAACTTAACAACTGCAGGGATTCACTTATCGAGTGAAGCAAGAAACATCATAAAATGGGTCAAAACTCATTTAACAAAAGTTTCATCTAGCAGCAGAAATTTTGGACTCGTTTGTGGTCTTAAATCTTGGACTATCTGTATAGGGTTTCCTGTCTGAGCAATGGGTTGAACTAGATTTCCAAGTTTGCTTCCAACTTTGTTATTCTTTGGACAGCCAAGATCAGTTGATTGGAAATTTTATATGAAGTCAGTACATCAGCAGGTAATGTATAACTGGAAAGTAATAAAGAAAGAATGAGAAAGAGAGGGGGGGAGAGAGACAGAAAGAAAATACCCCACAGCCTTCACCCCAATGGCACAGTGCAAAATACTTATTATTTTAAAGCCACTGTTTACGTCTTTTTTCATCTTTATTCTTCAGGTCAAAAGTGCAATTCCAGAACTACAAATCAAAAAATATTAGTTGCAAATGCTTCTTGCTTGGTTATTTCAGTACTGTAGTTATGAAACACAAATAAGAATGGACAAATTTGTCAGTACTATTCCCTTCTCTCCCCCCTCCCATTACATGATTTCTCATTCTTCCTAACTCCATTCCACATCAATTTTTTTTTAAGTATATTAGCTAACCTGCAATTTTTTCCTGCATCTGTAGCAATGCAGACATTTTTATACCCAAGTGGCTAATTATAGCTATCCTCAGCTAACTACAGCAATTGATATTGGAATTTTCTGTGGCTAGGTGACCTGGTTGTAATGAGTGATGTAGGCCACTTAGCAATAGAAATTCCAGCACTTGCAGTTGCCGTTATTAAGTGAATCACCATGGATCGTTAAACAATAATGTCATGCATTTCTAATCTCCTGATGGCTTCCACACTGAGTTTGCTTATAAGAAGCTAGCAAAGAAGGTTAAAATGACAATTACAGGACTACAGAATGCTGCAATGGGCAGAACTCTGAGGACCAGTTGTAAGTACCACCCCATTTATGGCTGACATAGGTTCAGTCACTGAATGAATAGTTCTTAAGCAAATGACCTGTAGGTGCATTTTTGCAAACTGATTTCTTTAATCTGCAATTCAGAACATTTTTCTTATACCTAGTTAACCATCCACCCATTTCCTTTTATTTCAAATACACACTTTTCTGCTTGGATTTTTTTGGAAACCAGTCCTGTACAGTAGAACCCCGACTTACGAGACTAATTGGTTCCGGAAGGAGGCTCGTAAGTCGGAACGCTCGTATGACGAAACATTGTTTCCCATAGGAAACAATGTAAAGTCAATTAATCCGTGCAACAACAAAAAAAAACCGCTGCCGCAGAACGCGGAAGTTAGCGTTCAGAGACAGCTGCGAAGCAGCGTGCGTGTTTTAAAACGTGGCAGCCGGCCTGGGGGGCTCGGGGGAAAGCCCCCGAGCCCCCCAGGCCGGCTGCCACGTTTTAAAACACCCGCGCCGCTTCGCAGCTGTCTGCTGAATCCGGAACGCTAACTTCCGCGTTCGGATTCAGCAGACAGCTGCGAAGCAGCGCGCGTGTTTTAAAACGTGGGAGCCGGCCTGGGGGGCTCGGGGGGAAGCCCCCGAGCCCCCCAGGCCGGCTGCAACCTTTTAAAACACGCACGCAGCTTCGCAGCTCTCTGCTGAATCCGGAACGCTAACTTCCGCGTTCGGATTCAGCAGACAGCTGCGAAGCTGCGCGCGTGTTTTAAAACGTGGGAGCCGGCCTGGGGGGCTCGGGGGGAAGCCTGCGCGCGTGTTTTAAAACGTGCGCGCGTGTTTTAAAACGTGGGAGCCGGCCTGGGGGGCTCGGGGGGAAGCCCACGTTTTAAAACACGCGCGCTGCTTCGCAGCTGTCTGCTGAATCTGAACGCGGAAGTTAGCGTTCCGGATTCAGCAGAGAGCTGCGAAGCGGCGCGCGTGTTTTAAAAGGTTGCAGCCGGCCTGGGGGGCTTGCCAGCACCCCCTCGAGCCACCCAGGCCGGCTGCAACCTTTTAAAACACGCGGGATACGAGCGCCAAGGAGCTGTCTCCTGAAGCCGAAAGCGGAAGTTAGTGTTCGGCTTCAGGAGACAGCTCCTTGGTGCTCGTATCCCGAATGTGAGCTCGGGAGGCGAACAAAAATGTCGCTCCCCTCCCAGCTCTTATCTCGAGTAGCTCGTAAGTAGAGCTGCTCGTATGTCGAGGTTCCACTGTACAATTATTTGGCATTCAAAAAACCCAATGGAACTATTCCCAAAGTAAAGGTAGTTCTCAGCTTATAACCATTTGTTTAATGACCTTTTGAGGTAACAATGGCACTAAAATAGGTGAGTTGTGTCCATTTTTCACACCACTGTTGCAGCATCCTGTGGTTATGTGGTTAAGATTTGGACACTTGGAAACTGACTCATTTTATTTTATTTTATTTTATTTTATTTTATTTATTTTATTTTATTTTATTTTATTTTATTTTATTTTATTTTATTTTATTTTATTTTATTTTATTTTATTTTATTTTATTTTATTTTATTTTATTTTATTTTATTTTATTTTATTTTATTTTATTTTATTTTATTTTATTTTATTTTATTTTATTTTATTTTATTTTATTTTATTTTATTTTATTTTATTTTATTTTATTTTATTTTATTTTATTTTATTTTATTTTATTTTATTTTATTTTATTTTATTTTATTTTATTTTATTAGTTTAGTTTAGTTTATTTACTTACTTACTTATTTACTTACTTATTAGATTTGCATGCCGCCCCTCTCCGTAGATGCAACCATTTATGATGGTTGCACTCTTCTTGGGGTCACATGATCCCTTTTTACAACCTCATGGTGAGCAAAGTCAATGGGGAAACCAGATTCACATAACAATTTTAACAACAAATGCAGCGATTCACTTACCAACTGTGGCAAGGAAGATCGTAAAATGGGGCAAATGTCACTTAACTTATGAGTTAAAAGTCATGGTGACACAGTGGTTAGAATGCAGTACTGCAGGCTACTTCTGCTGCCTGCAATTTGGCAGTTCAAATCTCACCAGGCTCAAGGATCACTCAGCCTTCCATCCTTTCGAGGTGGGTAAAATGAGGATCCAGACTGTTGGGGGCAATATGCTGACTCTGTAAACCGCTTAGCCAGGATTGTAAAGCACTGTGGAGCGGTATATAAATCTAGGTGCTATTTCTATTAACAATTCCCTCAGTAGCAACAGAAATGTGGGCCTTAATTGTGGTTGTAAGTTCAGGACTACCTGTAGTCTTTCAATGGAAACAGAGAACAGGATTTTCATTCACTTTCACCGGTCCAATCAAGTTTATTTTTGTTAAAGAATACAGCCACATTATTAAAAGAAAAATATTGTCCAAGCTTTTTAGCTGGCTATTTTCAACATTTACTCCATTTCTGCATTTTAATTGGCTTATGACAGACACATAATGAATCATCTCCCCAGCAGCAAGGAGAGTAAACAGAACTTGGCATCTTGGTAAATGAAGATAAAATGTGCAAAGATATGGAGAGATTTTTACTTACTTGTGCGAAGAACTGAAGGCGTGACTTCAATTTCACTTGCTGCAGTGGTTGCGCCCATTTCACTCCCAAAAATCTCAGGGCTCTGAGTGCCTGTAGAGCTGGCACTGGTGCCATCTCCTCCGTGGTTCGGATCTTGCTCATCAAATATAGCCACAAGCTACAAACAACAAATTAATTTCTAATTAGAAGGGGAGTGATACTACAAATCCATCATCATTATCAGCTACATCAAGCAATGAAGGATATTTTATTAATAGGACTGATCAATTGCATAAGAATATGCCCTACAGAATCACGTTTCTCCTATTCAGTCATGTGAAACTTCATTAGAATTCTTGATTGCTGTGCAAATTGAATAATCTGAAATCACAGGACAACCTCTCCCGCATGTCCCAAGTCCTTTATAGCACATTTTAAAAATTAATAAAATAAAAACTAGTTACTATTGTTTTAAATAAGGCTTATCCTGCACTACATAAGGAATACTGCTCTTTAGATTGTTCCAGTATATTTACGACTATTAACTATGTTGTTGGAATGTACGGTAATATTCTATTCTATTCTATATTCTGCATGTGAGGAAATATACTTATTTAACTAGAAATCAGACACAAAAATGTCTTGCCAGATATGATACAGAAGGTCTTTTCAAGTTAAATACTTGGTTACCTTCTTAAGCCATGATACATTAAATATACAGTAGATTACAAATATAAGTACCTCTACTTAAGAACGCCTCTACTTAAGAATTTTTCTAGATAAGAACGGGGTGTTCAAGATTTTTTGCCTCTACTTAAGAACCATTTTCTGCTCAAGAACCCAAGCCCGGAAAAATTTCCCAGGAAATTTGAGAGCAGCACGAAGGCCCGGCCAGTTTCCTGCCATTCCCCCTTTAATCCTGGCCATCTCGAGCTTTTCAGGGCTGCCAGAGGAGCCTTTCAGTGGCGCTTAAGGAGGCTTTGGCAGTCTAGATCAAACAAAGGATTTTCCTTTCTCTGGGCACTTGGAGAGCAAATAAACTTCTGCCAGCGCCCAGAGAAAAGAAACTCTCCCTTCGCTCTGGGCAGCCCACAGCGAGCAGAGCATTGTCCTTCTTCTTTTTTTTTAAGCCTTAAAGTTTTGGAATTGTTTGGGTCCCCCCCCCCTCATTCCCACCTCACTTTCTTCCTTCAGCAGCTTTTATTTCCGAGCTTTTACATCTTTCCTAATGGGTTTGCACGCATTATTTGCTTTTACATTGATTCCTCTGGGAAAAATTGCTTCTACTTAAGAATGTTTCTACTTAAGAGCTTGGCTATTGAACAAATTAAGTTTTTAAGTAGAGGTACCACTGTACAGTGTAACTGACATAGCTACACATATAAGAAAATATAGAAATGTTAACAGCTGTGCAGTATTTGCTTAATGACCACAACCAGAACTGAGTTGGTATAAGTCATGTGATGTCCTCTTTTAAGACCATATCGCATAGCAAAGAATTTTCCAGGTCCAATTATTGTCAATAATCAAGGATTACTTTTATAAATCACCAAACATTTAAGTGCTTTGTCCCATATTTACCTGAATTATATGCCCACCACTTAGTAATTGCATTCTTCAAAATGTTAGCATAAACAAAGTATAATGTGAGTTACTGGTTGTATTTGCAACAAACAGTAAGATGTTAGCGTACTATAACAAGCAGGCCTGCTGGGCCACAATTCCCAAATTGCTTCATATAGAGCAGAAGTGATAATGCTATCAAGAAATTATAGTCACAAAATGTCTGTCTATGTCACAACTCAATCACACAGCTATTTCAGGCAGAAAAACTAATAAATGGAGGGATTTCTAAGCGTTCTACTTCAACTTTCTCAAAATAAGAGATTCTCCCAGAATCTTAAGAGCTACAGATATTGGATTTGTCAACAAGCAGAGTGCTAGAAGCTCGCATATAAATTTGCACTGCAATGTTTTATCCAAAAAAGTGTAAAGCCAGATGGTAGTAGAGGTGGCGGTTGGTTTTGCACTGAAAGCTGTGAACCTAATCCACAATAAAAGTGCGACCAAATATCTATAACAGTATTTTAATGCAGCCTGAAAATATCAGCTCATTAAGCAATTCCCAAGAGAGATATTCCTTGCCTTGTATGAGATCAGACTTCGTACAAAAAAGCATAAGTAACAGCACTAATAAAATCATAGATTCCTAAAACCGTAGCATAATTGGGGGTTATTTCATTCTGTGTTGACATTGTGAGTCACCCAGAGATTCCGGAAATGGGTAGCACGCAAGTAAAGAAAAGCAGAATTAATTAATTAATTAATTATATTCTTGTAGTTGGGGGTTTAATTGTATCAGGATGTAAGGTCTTTGAACGTAAGGTCTTCTTGCTACCACACTACATAAAGCAGGAAAATATTGCAAAGCTAGTTAACTGGCAATTCCTAAAATCTGTGGCAAATTATAGATTTGGGTTTGATACGTTATGATTGCTGTAGCAATATAAGAAAGAAAAACAAATATGTAATTACAGAGAGTGCCAAAGCAACATATTACTATTCTTTAAACCCGGGGCCTCCAACCTTGACAACTTTAAGAATTATGGATCTCAACTCCCAGAATTCCTCAGCCAGCTTGAGGAATTCTGGGAGTTGAAGTCCACAAAATTTTTCCTGTAGGAATCAATGTAAAAGCAAAAAATGCATGCAAACCCATTAGGAAAGAAATAAAACCATTGGAATTTGGGTGGGTGAGGAGGAGGAAGAAGAGGAAGAGGAGAGTCACTGCGGAAGAAAGAAGGTAAGATGAGGGGAATCAAAAAAATCCAAAACTTTTAGGCTTAAAAAAAAAAGAGAGACTCTGAGGCAGCGAGGAAGAGCATGCACCTCCTGTACACCCAGCACGAGGCTGCCTCCCATACATTGCCTCCCATATACTGGCAGTTGTTGCTGCTACCTGCTGCCTCTTCCTTCCCATGCTGAAGGGCTCCCCTCTCCTCTCACTCACTCGCTTTGTAGCCAGCGCCTTTCCTTCACTGTGGTGACTCCTCGGCTGCCCAGAGTGAAGGGAGAGTTTATTTTCTCTGGGCGCTGGCAGAGGTTTATTCCCTCTCCAAGCACCCAGAGAAAGGTAAATGCTTTGTTCGCTCTGGACTGCCAAAGCCTCCTTAAGCTTCACCAAAAGGCTCCTCTGGCAGCCCAGATGACTAGGATTAAAAGGGGAATGGCAGGAAACTGGTTGGGTGTTCATACTGCTCTCAAATTTCCTGGGAAATTTTTCTGGGCTAGGGTCCTTAAGTAGAAAATGGTTCTTAAAAGTAGAGGCAAAAAAATCTTGAACGCCTGTACTTAATTAGTAGAGGCATTTTTAAGTAGAGGTCCCACTGTATAAGCTAGGTGACATTGATCAAGAAGATGATCCCACTTTGTTAAGAAACTAGTTGTACTTATCTCTGACAATTTATGCTCCAAAGCTCACTGTAACAACATTGCTAAAAATCATTAAGCGTTGTAAACTTAATTTTGTGAAGCTTTTTTTCTGGAAACATTGCTAATTAGAGCCTATAAAACTTACACTGGACTAATTTTACAGTATTCAACTATTTGGAATGTCCGCCATATATCTGACATCAGTACAATTGGGCAGCTTCAGAGGTACTTCACAAGAAAAGGCTTGCACTCTTCTCTACACAATAGAATTCCTTATTCTACTAGGCTCAGAATTCTTGGCTTGGATAACTTAGAATTACGTCATTTGTGCTCAGACCTAGGTATTATATTCAAAATTATATGGAATAATATTTTACCTGTAAATGACTTTTTCTGTTTTTAACGGCAATAATACACGTGCAAAAAACTGCTTTAAACTCATGTTATATTGTTATAAACCTGACTGTAAAAATATTATTTCTGTAATAGAGTTGTCAAAGTCTGGAATACTCTACCTGATTCAGTTGTCTCAGCTACAAATTTTCAGTTTCAGTCACAAATTGCCTTCCTTCTTCTTAAGGAAGGGGCATTAGAGGGGCATGTATAAGTGCACTAACATGCCCATTGTCCCTGTCGTTGTATTTTTATTCTGTTTTCATTTTTGTTTGACAAATTCCAATAAATAAATAAATAAACATAAATTATAGTAGATGTTTTGACACAGTATAGTTGATTTTTGATTTATATTAGTTGCCTGTTGAGGTCAATTGAACAGATGAAATTTCTTCCCCTAAGGTTAGTCTTATTATATCAATTTCTTTTCTGGCAGCCAAAAACTTTTCATAACTCACTGGTAGGTCTCAAGATCACCATCTGAACCTCAAATATAGGGGTGGAAAGCTAAAGGGATTCTTAAGACTAATTAACTTCACAGCAACAAAAAATTGGCACAGGCTACCAGGAAAAAAAAATGTATCATGTGGTCCAGACTGATAATATAGAAAAGCCAACTTTATAATCATATTGTTCTCCAAGGAACACTTACTATGACTCAATATCTAGAAATAAGTCATCAGTAAAGCAATGATTTTGTTATTATGTTTAAGTACTGATCTGCAACCCTGGGCCCCTAAAGAGGGAAAACTATTCAAAAGTTCCAGCCTAATAATAGAAGCGTTTGCAACTAAAATCAGTATCACTTAATTATGTACTAAAATTTAGGAACTGATTTAGATGGAACAAAGACACAGAAGAGAACATGTGCAGAATAATCTTGCATTTATTTTTGGACAAATAGAATTTTTTTTAAGAATCACATTGGTTGAGCATGTGAACTGTGACTGATTAATCAACAGACCCTCTATCAATGTTTCCCAAATATGTCATAATTTCCTAGAAATAATGATTCCCTATCATGGTTTCTCTCACTTTAACAAAATAATATAAGGGTCCTTACTGCACATAAATACCTATTTCTTGTCAAAGTTGTTATGTGAATCCCCTGATCATAAAATTTCACTTAATATCTGTAAGCAATGGAGATTTAGGTCAATTGTGGTCATAAGTCAAGACTACCTTTATTCACCACAGTTGACAGAGAAACTTGGTACCATAAAATACCATAATGAAAAATAGTTCATTAATTTTTAGGAGAGCAACTTATATGTTACATTGAACTTCCTCTATTCTTAGAGCTCAGCCTGATATTCAAAAGATATGATAAGGCTATATATCCAACACAAATACTATATTGTGAGAGCTGTAGAAACATCAGATACAAAGACAACAGGTTGGAATAAAAGTCAATGTATTTCACATGCAAAAAAGCTGAATCTCCTGAATATTTGCTTAATTACTCTATCATCATTTGTTTCCTGTTACAGTACTTTAATTTTGTAGTGATTCAGCTTTTTTGGCAAATGCTAACTGTCAACCCATTAAAAAATCATTCAAAGAAAGCCATGCCAAGATATATCACATGTTTTTTTGCTGAATTTGAAAATTAAGGGAGACTAGGATAGATGTATTTTGGCCTTATTTTGAGCTAGCCATACCCACTGGGACTTGAACCTGCAACCTTTGCCTTGTAAGGCAGAGAATTATCCTCTGGGCTACAGTATCCAATCCCTTCAGTTCTGCACCAGGGAAGGGTTACATATTTTTGTGTCGAATCACCCTGGTGTATTGAAGGAACATCACAGCTCCTTATTTGCCTCTCGGCCCAACCAACCCAGGTCATATATATATGACCAGGAGTATGTACAACACCATCCGCCTCCTCAGGGTCCTTCCCCTCCCCTGGAGGAAAATTAGGTTTAGGTTTATCAGGGAAATGAACATGAAAGTTAGCAATCAAAGCAGGAGCATCAAAGTCATGAGCATCCATCCAAACAGTGGTGTCAGGCCCACCTCTGGACCGTTCCACCTGGTGTGTGTGTGTGTGTATGTCACATATTTTTTGCTGAATTTGAAAATTAAGGGAGATATATATATAATTTTTATTAAGCACTCTGACTAATAGCAGAATTAAATAGAAACAGAACTTACCAAAAAGGAATAAAAAGGGTGATGAAAAAGAAATAAAAAGGAGAAAACTAACAATAGTAAAGAAAAATATATACAGAAGTGATTTCAAACCTTCATTACAAGTATAAACACATTTAGTAATACTTCAAACTCTTTCAAATTTGAAACATTTATATTCATCCCATATCCCATTTTAAATTTTAAAATATCAGCTGGGGTTTTGTTTTGTTTCGTTTTTGTAGATCCAGTGAAATATTCTTTCCCATTGCCTTGGCCTGTCGGTTATAAATTCAAATTCAATACCATCTCTAACTTGTCAGATTAAATTTCTTTTACATCTGACATTTCTTCTATACTATTTTTGGACATTGTCTATCATTGCTGACATACTGGTTGATAGTGTGGCTACTATTTTTTAATTCCATTCTTCAAGTCTCCTTTAGTATTTTGACTGTCATCACAACACGCACCATCTTGCAAACCAGCATATTTCCTCTACCTAAAATATTTAGTTCCCTTAATGTCCAGGTCTTGAATTTATGGAATTATTTATGTTATGTCTTACAAAAGCTAAAACAGGATCTATTTTCCACAAAAATCTGTTTATAGTTTATAATTAATTCAAAAGCCAAAATATTCAATATTCCAATGCTATCTGGAACCTCAGTTCATTTATAACTTCCTAAGATAAAAATCTTATTTAGCTTTTTGCTATTTATTTCAGATTCGCTGTATTGTCAAGTTTAGGATTAAATTTTTCTTTCATTCAGGATTACAGGCAGACTCACCCACTGAGTCTTTCTAAAAAATCTCTTAATAGCTTAGAAGTAGTTAATAAACAATTTCCAAAAGTTATTACAAAAAGGGGTTTACAAACTTAAAGTCATTTAAAATTCTGTTCTGGTTGTGAACAAAATGACTAATCTCATCATCTTTTCACACTCAAATTCCCGTAAAACTGCTGTCCTGCAGTCTTCTTCAAAGGAAGCAGCTGTCCATGTCCTATATAGGCAATCTCTCTTCACTCCTTAACCAGTGTTGATTAGTGACTGTATCTCAGTTTCTGATTTTCTGTAAACTTCAGGTCATCTATATACAGCAGGTGTGAACTTTTTGGTGAATTCCTAGCAATTTGGTAGCCTAGGTTTGTTTTCTGTAGGATGAATGACATCGGGATTATAGCGATGATGAATAGCAATAGGGACAAAGAGTCCCCCTGGAGGATGCCTGAAGTTGATCAGTCCATAGCTTTCATTCCCAACAAAAAGCTCAGTCTTCCAATATTTCATCCCCTTTTCTATGAATTTCCTGATGTTTTCATTGACTCCAATGACTTCCAGGCATTTTATGATCCAGCTGTGTGGCAATGAGTCAATGTTCTTACAGTTCTCCAAAATCATTTTATCAATTAGGAGCTGGTCTGCTTCGTCTTTTATTGCCCTTTTGCTCCACTGGCATGATGTCATTTTCTTCTAGGTAGTCCTGAATTCTGTCAGCTATGATACCTGTCAGCAGTTTGAGCATGGTCGGCAAACATGTTATTGGCCTGTACTTTCCTGGTATGGCTCCTTTCGCTGCGTCTTTCTGTATTAAATATGTTCTGCCAGTTGTAAGCAATTCACTGATATTTCAGCATGGAAACTGCTTTGGTCGCACTGATGGATGATCTCTGGCGGGCCCAGGACAGGGGTTTATCCTCTGTCCTGGTGCTTCTTGACCTCTCAGCGGCTTTCAATACCATCGACCAGGGTATCCTTCTGCACTGGCTGGAGGAGTTGGGAGTGGGAGGCACTGTTCTTCAATGGTTCTCATCCTACATCTCTGGTCGGTCGCAGTCAGTGTTAGTGGGGGGTCAGAGGGGTACCTCAGGGGTCGGTCCTCTCCCCCCTGCTATTTAATATCTACATGAAACTGCTGGGTGAGATCATCCAAGGGCATGGAGTGAGGTATCATCAGTATGCAGATGATACCCAACTTTACATCTCCACCCCGTGTCCAGTCAGCGAAGCAGTGGAAGTGATGTGCTGGTGAATGGAGGCTGTTGGGGCCTGGATGGGTGTCAACAGACTCAAACTCAACCCAGATAAGACGGAGTGGCTGTGGGTTTTGCCTCCCAAGGACAATTCTATCTGTCCGTCCATCACCCTGGGGGTGGAGTCATTGCCCCTCTCAGAGAGGGTCCGCAACTTGGGCGTCCTCCTCGATCCACATCTCACATTAGAGAAACATCTTTTGGCTGTGGCAAGGGGAGCGTTTACCCAGGTTCGCCTTGTGCACCAGTTGCGGCCCTATCTGGATCAGGATTCACTACTCACAGTCACTCATGTCCTCATCACCTTGAGGCTTGACTACTGTAATGCTCTCTACATGGTGCTACCTTTGAAAAGTGTTCGGAAAATTCAGATCTATTCTCCAGAGCACCAGAGGGCCGGATGAGGAACAATGGCTGGAAGCTGACCAAGGAGAGATTCAACCTAGAAGTAAGGAAGAACTTCCTGATGGTCAGAGCAATCATCCAGTGGAACAACCTGCCCGCGGAGGTTGTGAACTCCCCAACTCTGGACACTTTCAAGAGGAGATTGGACTGCCACTTGGCTGGGGTGCTTTAGGATTCTTGCTCAGGCAGGGAGTTGGACTTGATGACCTGCATGGTCCCTTTCAACTCTAACAATAAATGAATGAATGAATGAATGAATGAATGAAGGAAGGAAGGAAGGAAGGAAGGAAGGAAGGAAGGAATGCTCACAAAATTATAACTTTAAATATAAAAAGAGAGTAAAACGATTGAATGCATTCCTGATACCATGCATCTGAAATACGGAGAAATATCATTTCTCTGATTTAGTTGTATTTATTTTTACTGAAGTTAAATCAGATTTAGATTTCAATCTGATCCTATCTTTTATTTTTAGAGCATCCTACCTAGAAAGAATGTGCATTAAGAAATGTCAGCGATATAAAAATGAAAATATATGTTTTTTTAGTATCAATTCCTGAAGTCACAACAGCTCAAATGGGGACCTTGATGACAGAGATTAGCGTATACTAAAATAAAATTGAGTGATTTTAAGACAGGTACCTTATAAAGACATGCCTGTAAATAGGTTAATGTGAATTCAGTGGGGATGATTTCTGTGTGGGCATGGAAATAAAAACACCCTTCATTCCTCTGGGCACAGAAAAAGAACATCAAATAACTTGTCACCCAATGCAAATATAAAGGATAAAAATTCAGCACTTTCTTTGGTAAAAAGAAATAAGCTAATTTCATGCCTCATCCCCAAGATATAGTGTTATACAGCCTTTTTGGTTCAAATATAGGTCTGCCAGTAGCTTAATTTTTTCTCAACACAACCATCTTGGACAGATCATTATTATATCCCATTTTACAGTTATAGCTGAGTAGTATAAATAATCAGGCGAGCTACAGTGTCAACAAAATTATCCAGGCAGAAATCCAACTGTACCCATGAACTTCATTGGCTTATTTTAGTCCCTTGATACTGGTAAAGCACTTGGCTGGTGGCATTCAGATCACCAGCTCACTGCTAGAAACAGCTGAGAAAAGAATTCAATGCCTAACAATCAGTGGAATATTTCCAAGTCTAATTTAATTAAGGGGTGTCTGACAGGCTTAAGCTCCAGATTGTAACTACAGGAACAGGGAAATTTTGGAGATAGGACAGTACTAAGACAAACAAAACTAGACCAGAAGGGCTTTTTCACACTTTGCCAATCAAATTGCTGCAGTGCCATATCTAACCCAATACCACTTTATAGTGTGTGTGTGTGAGAGAGAGGGGGGGGGGAAGGAGGGAGGAAGAGGGACATGGCATGGTATTTTTCTTACTGAACCATGCATTTTTTTATATATCAAACCTTATTTTTTGCTAATAAACAACTCAAGGTGACTAACATCTTATTTATTTATTCATTCATTCATTTATTTATTTATTCATTCATTCATTCAATTTTTTTTTATGCCTCCCTTCTCCTTAGACTCAGGGCGGCTTACAACATGTTAGCAATAGCACTTTTTAACAGAGCCAGCCTATTGCCCCCACAATCCGGGTCCTCATTTTACCCACCTCAGAAAGATGGAAGGCTGAGTCAACCTTGAGCCGGTGATGAGATTTGAACCGCTGACCTACAGATCTACAGTCAGCTTCAGTGGCCTGCAGTATAGGACTCTTCCTGCTGTGCCACCTCGGCTCTTATTATCTAATATCTTAATATCTAATATTATTTCCTCCTATTTTAAACATAACAACAACCCTGTGAGATGAGTTGGTTGAGACAGAGTGACTGATACAAAGTCATCCAGTTGTTTTTCATGCCTCCTTTGTTTCTAGACAGGTGGTTTAATCAGAGGACCAAACTAGTTCTCATAGTAGAAACTGCAATTAAGAATGTAGATAGATGATAAATAGATAGGTAGATGGATGGACGGACAGATGGAGGGACAAGGTGGGAGGGAGACAGGCAGGCTGACCACCAGATAAAAACAAGTATTTCTCCTTGAGCTAAATGAATGAAGATTTTAGACTTTTTGCTCTTGAGAAATAAGGAAATATAAACCTACAAATTTCTTTAGTTGATGATAGATAGATGATAGATAGAGATAGATAGATAGATAGATAGATAGATAGATAGATAGATAGATAGATAGATAGATAGATAATCTAAACAGCTCATTAAATGAGCTGTAAAAGATTAACCAGATAAGCAAATGTCTATCATATCAATCTTCTTGCTCTGAGCCTGTTATAACATTAAATGCAAGAATTAAAAAGTGCTAGCTCACCCAACTTTATTTACTGAATGGTTATGAAAATTCCACTCTTTTCTTTTTACCAGTTAATGCAAAATGTTAATTATCTCTCATTCTATTCTAAATTAGGATAAAGATATAGAGATACTAAAACAAGATTCCAAAGCATCTCACGAACTTTATTTTTATTAGGATGCTAAAATATACAGTTTTTCCCGAGTACAAGTTTTAATACTGGTTTGTGTTGACAGTATATAAATAATTTAATGTTCTCCCTTAAATCAACACATAATTAAATTCTATCTATTTAAAAAAATAATATTATGTGATATCCAAAGGGTTGCATCTAACCATATCTGCAAAATCCTAAGGATTATATTGCAGATCGTAGAATAAATTATTTCCAGCAGATCAAAGCAGCAATCCCATTTGGTTTTCATAAAACACCAAGATTCATAATTACAATTTTGAGATAATCTACCATTGCTGTGAATTGCAAATGCAGAATCATGTAAAGAAATAATACGATATGCAGAATTACATATAATCAGGCAGTAACCAATTATTGTTTGGAGAAGAAGTAACTATAAAATCAATTTGTAAGCTTTCTGATGAATGAACTGACTTTTAAAACAGCATAGAGACAAAATATTTAATCATTCCCTGAGCTTCACTTTCTAAAGTTGCTTATTCAAAATGCATTTCAAGGTAACTACCGTGTTTCCCGGAAAATGCAACGTGTCCTGAAAATAAGACCAAGCCTGATTTTGGGGGTGGGCATAAATATATGCCCTCCCTTGAAAATAAACCCTAGAGGAGGGGTAGCCATGCCCAGCACAGGAGACAAACCTTCCCTTCCCTGGTCACTTCAAGGCTTAACCACAGCCCACTGATCAGCTGATCCAGCGATGGCTGGGAATTCTGTCTCTCCAGGTGCCTGGAGGCAACCTTGCTAGTCAACCTTGCAGTCAAGGATTCCTCTGTTCCACAGTTCACTTGTGACTCTGGAGCACGTGACGACCATGGCTTGCCCTTCATTGGTGTTGCTTAAGTTCCTGCTACAATCAGGCAGAAAGCCTTGTGGCCCGACAGGCAATTGTGGGAAGTGTGTTCTTGCAATAGGAGCAAAGCACAGCTTGTCCCTTCAAGCGATCGTGTGTGTGTGTGTGTGTGTGTGAGAGAGAGAGAGAGGGGGGGGTGAGGGAGAGGGAGAGATGACGAAGGAAGTAACAAGAATTGCAGGCAACACGGTTTGAAATTGTTTTCTCTTCACCGTTTCTTTTTCCCTCTCCTTCTCTGTCTCTGTCTCTCTCTCTCTCACACACACACAATGTAAACAGTGGAGCGCAGAGCGGAGGTGGCAACCCGACCCTGGATAGGGGCAGAGAGGGGGGCAGAGGCGAGGGTGCCAATGGTGCTGGGACGGGCAGAGACAGAGGCAGTTGACTTGGAGCATGCTGCAGTGGAGGCTCAAGCGGCGGTGTTGGGGTTCACTGGGACTCATCGGCTGTTCAGAAGCTGCGAGGAAATAAAGTGTTGAATGGCAGCTTCTCTACTCCCACCCCTGCCTCTGGCTCTCGAATGAAGTGGGCAGAGGAGGAAACTCTCAGGGCTGCCTAAGGAAGTCAGGTTGACAGCCAAAATCCTAGCCAGGCACAGCAGCAGAAGCAGCAGGCAAGCAAATCTTTTCGGGGCATTATGGTTAGGGTCATAAGCAGAAGCAGCAGAAGTCTTTCTTTCTCTCTCTCCCAAACTCCACCTCTGCGGCTTCCAAACTTCAGCCAGGGTAGCGGCCGCTCTGTGAATGCACTTCTAGCTCTATGGTGATGGCTGGACCTGGAACTGGACCCTGCAAGGGGAGCTGGCCCAGGCTGTGGCTTTTTGAGGGTGCTGATGGTAGGTGCCAGCGACATCCACTACGAGCTCTTCAAGGACCTAGTGCTTACCACCTTCATCCACATCGACGTGGTGAGGCCTGAGAGGTGCACAAGTGGGGAGGGGGGGACAGGCACTTGTGTGGCTTGATACCTTCAGGCCCCTTGTGTTCACACAAACACACACCACAGGAGGGGAGAGGTTTGATGACAGCGCACAGACAAAGGGTCTCTGCCAGACTCCCAGCTGTGAGAGCGCAGGCTGCCCAGGGATTCCTGCACATCCAAAATAATAAGATTGCGGCCAAGCCCTTATTTCAGGATTTAAGACCCTGTCTTATTTTCAGAGAAACATGGTACCATTCCAAAGGAAATGAAGAATTAAAAAATGTATTGTATTCAATACACTTTTAATTTCTACAAATTTGGGCTGAAAAGGAATGACTGATCCAAAGTCATACTGTTGGTTTTCATACTTTTTCAGAGTTTATCAGTAAAAATGCTGTAGTGTGATATCTAATCCAATACTAATTTACAGTAGATAGATGAGAAGGGCGAAGGGAAGGAGGGAGAAAGAGAGAAAGGGAGAGGGGGGGAGATGGAGAGGGAGGGAAAGATAGAGGGGGGAAACAAATACAAATAACAAATACTAAAAATTTATGCATCTGTATCAAGAATAAGTTATTTCTTTAAAATGCTTCATTTTATAATGTCACGGCAACTAGGGTGTACTTATTACATGTAATAAACAATTAGCTATTCTATTGCTAGTTCCTCGTTGTCAACATTTCATACAGATCCATCTTTTTCTTTTCAAGTATGTTTCAAAACTACTATCCATCAGGGATCTAATTGAGGGAAAACACTTACTCTATATCACTGAAAATGGATTTTTATAACTGTTTTGCTTGCCCCCAAATAGTTCAGAGCAATCTTTGCTATGTTTAGAAGAAGAACGGTTCATTAATATTCTGAAGAAACATGCTTTTATTTGTGTGTTTAATTGCTTGTCTGATCGAGATGCAAAAAAAAAAAAATTACTTTCAACGAAAACCTAGAAAACTAGGGTCTGTCTTAATTACTGACTTGTCATTGGAATCACCACAATGAGAAGCTTTGTTAGCGTAAGCCATATTTCTTTCAAAGATTTAGACAGGTCTACTTCTCATGTTGGCCAATTAAATCTTTTCAGCTGTTCATCTTCAGCAAAAAGGTGACACCTGACACAGAATGGGCAGTAGCAGCTCAGACCAAAACAACGACATAAGTTGGTACAAACATTTCAGGCGAACCTATTAGTAAAGACATGTGGCAATGGAGAAATACTCGGAAAGAAATCTCCAAACAATAAGAAAAGTACAATCACTGCACTTTTCTGTTTCAAAGTTGTTGAGCCAGTGCTATCCAAAGACCTTTCCACGATCGAGCATGATATTACAGAGCGCCATTTCTTCTTCACTAAAGTAGTATCTATGTATCTACTTCCATATGCATAGTTTCGAACTACTAGGTGAGCAGGAGTAAGGAGAAAATGGACTCCCACTCCACTGTGTAATGTCCGGGTCTTGAACCCAGACTGACAGCTTTCCAAACCCACAAACCCAGCACCCTAACCACTGAGCCATCACATCACCCATATACTGTAGAGTACTCACTAGAGATGATTCCTTAGTTGCCAGCTGAATATGAAGAAGCCACCCTTAAGCACATTTAATATACATGTGAATATACATACAGTATTTTAAAATTTTCATCCCTGAGCTGACAGATTAAAAACTATGTGATAGCAAAGCAAGATTCTTTTCTGTTCTTTTCTATTCTAATCAAACCCATTTACAAACAGCATCATCTTAAAGTAGTTTTTATCAAACGTAGATGAAGATTTGTGGACTTCAACTCTCAGAATTCCCTAGCCAGAATTCTAGTTGAAGTCCACACATCTTCATCTAGGTTTGAAAAACACTGTTTTAAAGCATCACACTGACTATCCTCTTTTCCCCTCTTTTTTAGTTAACACTGTGAATCTGAAGCAACTGTGCAGGTCAATGGCTTTTCAACAAAAACAGGGGCAGAAAAGTATCTGTGACCCACTAAATGCAGGTCATATAGAAGTCTCCACTTTTACTTCTGAAACCAGGGTTGGCAGTTAAAGCATTAATGTTACATGGCAAGTAATCCAGACATCAGTTTTATTAGAGAGCCTAGTGTCACGCTGCAAGACATATTGCTCAAATACAGAGGTATTAAGTCTATCCATTGTCTCATTTGTCGCCAGGAGCCAAAGGCTTTAAATGTGAGGAAAATATGAGCCACTGCAGGGTTCTCTAATGCAAACACCATCAGTTGCTCAGCTTTATAGGATTAAAAAGAAAAGAAAGAAAGAATCAAACACATGCTTTAAAACTAAGTGTAAGAGTGTAATTTAACACAAAGATGCAGCAGTATCAAAGTAATGTATACAGCCAATATCTGCAGCATACTTAAACACTCATTGAAACAGAATTTTAAAAATAAATTTTTAATACACAGTGTATGTTCTGTAATACACAGCATATTTACTTTAATTTGCATGAAAAGCCAAGAAAATGTTATTAAAAATTCTCAACAGAGAGGAGAAACTTCAAACATTTCTATTCCCTATTGTCCCACTCATTATTTCAATACCGAGCTATAATAATAATAATAATAAAGAGTAGTCCTTTCCTTAACACAAGCCTAAATTAGCTTTGGTATGCAATGTAATTAATCTGCCAAGGTTGATTCAAAAGATAAATACAAGAAAATGATACTACTATTTCAGTTTCTCAAAAAAGGGGAAAATCAGTCTAGTTTCAACTCTTCTAGATTATACCTGAAAAACTTCAACTAATTTGAAAAAGAAATCAATGAAATCCAATGTTATGCACTTAAAGGTGTCTTTGGAGAGGGGTGGCATATAAATCTAATAAATTATTATTATTAAATTATTAAAGGACTGGTCCAATACCTCTCACATGCCATTTCCAGAAAGAGGAAAGAAATTATTTAGAAAGAATAAGAGTCTGAACTTCTAGTATCATTGATCACTATCAGTGGTGGATTGCTACTGATTCACTCCAGATCCTGCCACCATCGCTATTACCTGATAGTGGTAGTGGCAGAAGGTTCTACCCACCGAACCAAATGTTTCTGCACATGCCCAGAAACCTCTGTGCATGCATAAAAGTGGTATACACACATTCTCTCTCAATAGTGAGCCAGTAGCAATGGAATTTGAAGCCCACTACTAATCACTATGCATTAAGCATTTTCTAGGTGAGATGTGGATTTCGGTCTTAAAATCAAAGTACAGTACAGGAATCGGGCATGACCTCTATAAATCCTGATAGATAAGAGTCCATGTTAACCGAGCTCTCTTGCTAGAGATGAAAAGTAGCAAATGCTTCAACACCCCCATCAGTTCATAGAGACCTTGGCTTTAATTCCTACTTAATTGTTTACCCTGAATTCAGAGCATGTCTAGCTAGCTTAGTTTTATTAAAAGCCATTCAAGATTTTTATCTCACTGTGCCAAATGGATCATAACACTGTCAACACTTATCTTTATTGTGCAAAAATGTTCTGAATTTAACTCTTTTTCTTGAATAAACAAATAATGCATTCAGGTATAGGCCTATTTTTTATTTAGAAGAGAGAAAGAGAGAGGTAGGGAAGGAGGGACAAAGAGAGAGAGACAGAGAGAGAGAGAGATCAGAGGCATGGGAGGGAAGGAGGGGGGGAGAAAGGGAGGTGGGGAGGGAGAAAAAGATAGGAAGGGAGAGAGGGAGAAGGAGGGAGAAAAGGAGAGGGAGAAGAAGAGTGAGTGAAATGCACTGATGTTGGTACCACATCTCACTTTATAATAGCTGTTTTATCTAAGAATTTAATGATCTTTTCTCTCCACCATTAAATACCGGTATATCATGCACACTTACAGAAATTTATGAGTTCAATATGGCAATTTAAGTTTTGGTTTTGTAATTTTCTGAGCCTTCTTTCTTGTCATCAATCAGAGTAGATCTCCCCCCCCCCTTTTAATGGATTACTAAATAAAAAAATTATCCATATATCTTTTATACCACAATATATACAGTATCTTTAATTCCAGTCTAACTTTTAAGGAGTTTAGAAGGGGGAAAAACTAAAGTTAATTAATGGGAATCATTTTAACACTTCTAGACTAGCATGAATATTGTTCTTCCAAGGTACCACTAATGATTGTGTGGGAAAGGTGACATGATATACACATGAAAATGGCATCTCATCAATCAGCCATGAAGATATGGGATGGTGAAAAAGACAATGGAAGTTATGTGCAAGTAAAACTCTGAATGCAAAGCAAACATAAAGACCTAAGAACTATCTTTCTGTCTCATCTATCATAATTCTAGATTCTCTCTTCTCAGGAAATTCTTTTCAGCACTTTATGCTAATGAACCCAAATCTAGCACTCTTCCCATTCCTTAATTTCAAATTATCTCAATCCCAGCCATTATTAGCTATATTGACTAATTATGTGGTTTGCATTCATCTTTGATGTAGAACATCTAATAAAATGTTAAGTAAGGAAGGAAGGAAAGAAAGAAAGACAGAAAGGATGGAAGGAAGGAAGAAAGAAAGAAAGAAAGAAAGAAAGAAAGAAAGAAATCAGACACACAAGAACCATTCCCCATTCTCACTATCCTAATTTTATCCCATATGACTTGTGGGTCAACTCAACACATTTTCAATGACCAGAGGAATACAGTATTTCATTTGCAGTTGACATATTTTCTAAGCTAGCAAGTGTTTAAAAGTGAAAAGTCATCAGTGCTAAAGAATGAACATTTCAGAACAAATTACTACCGTATATAAGATGATTGGGGGAGGAGGATTGATGCCAAGGTGAGAAGGAGGCTGTGAGTAACTAATCTACAGCTTGAAGACTCATACTGGAACTCAAATCATACTGAAAATTAAATGTAGTCTGAAGAGTAAAGAAGCTGTGACATTCAAATTCCCATCCATGAAAATTAATTGTCCCTAGCCAACATACAGTGGGCAATAGAATTTTTTTTAACAATTCCATGCCCCTCTTTGTCTTTTATTATTTCTCTCCAGGATTATTATTTTTTTTTTGCATGGAAATATAATGTAAACATCGTATCTTTTCTTGCTAATTTTTCACTTATCTTAATCTTGTTTACCTATTTAAAATTCTATAGGGATTTTATCTTAAGGCTTCCATAAGATCCTTGTTTTTAATGTATGTTTCTTTGGATCTAGGAAGCAATGATTGCCTCCCGCTGCCTTCTCATCTCCAAGGATTTGCCTATATTTCTCTATTTCATCAATTTTCAATCTATTTTTTTAATCTCTTATGTCACGTCTTTTCTCCTACGAGGGTAACTTCAGTTTTCCTGTCATTCCTGCTGTATACAAATGCATATTCACACAGACACACGTTTCAGTAACCTTATTATCAAGGTATTAAAAAAAAAAATCCAACTTCCATATGAGATAGTCTGGGTAGAAAATAATGTATTATTGCACAAGACCGGTTGCTGTGGAAATTATTATGCTGTCACAAAGGATTAGAATTTAAAATGGGAAATAAACAGCAGGAGTAGATAATACCTTAAAGATCCTGCTTTAATGAAAACATCTCTGGTAATTAAAAATGGTGAGGAAGACTGAAATACACAGATGGAATGGTTTCAGAAGAGGGCATTTTTGTGTGTTTCCTCCCCCCAGATGAGCCACATTTTCAGGAGTTTAATGTCACTTTTAAATTGTCTGCCTCATTGGAAATCATTTGTTCATTAAAGCTTTCTATCCCTATAAATATGGAAGGCACTCGGGAGCCACATCACACATAATCAGAACACAAGCTTTATTCCATCAAGCAGCACCATGCTTCTCCGAGGAATCGCTTTCATAATAAAAGAAATAATTATCGGATTTCATCTATGCAAATATTAAAAGAAGCCTTTGATTGTGAAATTCTTTAAGAACCTTGAATTTATAAACTATCTTACCCTGTCGTATGTTGGTAGCATTTATGTATGCGTATCTTCATAGAAGGCAGGTACTTTATATTATCGAGGTCTCTCTCAGATAGTATGTGTGTATCTTTTTATATGTGTGTGTACATCTATATACACACATACACATTTGTTAGAAATGACAAAGGAATTCATCCTTCCCTCCCCAAGCCTTTATAAAAAGAGACAATAATAATTTATATACTCAAAAAAGCAGCATATATCTATCAACGTTTCAGAGAGCAAAATAGATAATATTTATTCTGCTTCCCATAATTTTCTTTGGGATTAGAGACCGCTGAATTCAAAACGCAAGATGTCTCGGTGTTCCTACATTCATCTTTCACTGGTAAACTTAATTCAAGCAGAGGTTCAAAAATAGCTGCTTTGTCCCACAATATGAAACCAGACTCATGTAGTTATCAAAACTTAAGACACGAAACTGTACAAGAGATTTTTGGGGGGGGGGGGGCAGACAACTTTCAAATCAGTATTATTTCCTAGGGAATGCTTGAACAGATCCCTGCAGTTTTCTTAGAGAGGTTTTTCAGAATTGCCATTGTCTCTTTTCTAGAGCTGAGAAAGTGGTTATGTGCCTAAGGCAGGACTACAATTCATTCCAGAATGAGAAACCTGCCAACCTGCCAACTCACCATATATATGGGTCTTCTCCGGGCCCTGTCAACCAAACAATGTCGCTTGGCGGGGCCCAGGGGAAGAGCCTTCTCTGTGGCGGCCCCGGCCCTCTGGAACCAACTCCCCCCAGAGATTAGAATTGCCCCCACCCTCCTTACCTTTCGTAAGCTGCTTAAAACCCACCTCTGCCGCCAGGCATGGGGGAATTGAGATACACTTTCCCCCTAGGCCTCTACAATTTTATGCATGGTATGTCTACATGTATGATTGGTTTTTATAATAATGGGTTTTTAACTATTTTTAGTATTGGATTATTATTATGTGTTATTTTGTTGCTGTTGTTAGCCGCCCCGAGTCTGCGGAGAGGGGCGGCATACAAATCCAATAAATAAATAAATAAAATAAATATACAGTATTTAAAATATTTGAATTTTTAAAAATATTTGAATTTTTGTCATTCACATTTAATTTTGTCCTGCCTTTGGAGTCCTTTCTTTAATCATACTATTTCACTCTTTCTTCAATATTAGTGTAACTTTTGACCCATGGCGTCCAGGCTGTAGAAAGTTGTCTTAGGCCCATGATAGTAAACCTATAGCATGCGTGCCACAGGTGGCGCGTGGAACCATATCAGAGCAACCAAGATTTTGCTCTGTTTCAGCTCCAGCGCGCATGCACGCACTGGCCAGCTGATTTTCTGCCTTGGGAAAGGCGGTTTTATCCTCCGGATGCTTCATGGAAGCTTCCTGAAGCCACAGAGTATTAAAAAACAGCACAATGGGCAAACCGGGAGTGCATTTTCTGAACTTCCAGTTTGCCATTGTGCTATTTTTTGCACTCTGGAACTTCAAGAAGCTTCCCTGAACCATCTGGAATGCAAAAAACAGCACAATGACAAACCGGAAGTGCATTTTCCTGAACTTCCGGTTTGCCCATTGGGTTGTGGGGTTTTTTTGCCTCTGGGGCATCAGAAAGGCCTGTGCACATACACAGGAGACAGCTTGGGGAGTGTGTGCATGCGTGGGGGAGGGAAGGGACGTGGGCATGTGCGTGCATGCTAGCACACCCATGCACACCGCTTTTGGAACATGAACCAAAAAAGGTTCGCCATCACTGACCTAGACCCTATTCAGTTCTGCCTTTTTCTAATGCAGTGGCTCAGCCACTACACCAGTGATAGCGAACATATGGCACAGGTGCTGCCGGTGTCATATGGAGCCATATCTGCTGGCACATGAGCCGTTGTCCTAGGTCAGCTCCAACGTGCATATGTGTACTGACCAGCTAATTTTTGGCTCACACAGAGGCTCTGGGAGGGTGTTTTTGGCTTCCACAGAGCCTCCAAGGCCTGTGGAAGGCTAAATAAACATGAGCCTACTGGACCCACCAGATGTTGAGAAATAGGCCATTTCCAGCCTCCAAAGGGACTCAGGGAGTGGGGGAAGCTATTTTTGCCCTCCCCGGGCATTGAATTATGGGTGTGGGCACACACTCTTTCAACACCCAAGGGGGAAAAGGTTCACCATCACTACACATTGGCTCTCTAAACCAGTGTTTTTCAACCAGTGTGCCGTGGCACACTAGTGTGCCGCGAGACATGGTCAGGTGTGCCGCGAAGAAGGAAGCTCAGGTTCTGGTCTCACAACTTTTTGCTGAGAGAGAGAGAGAAAGAGAGAAAGAGTGAGAGAGAGAAAGCAAGTGAGAGAGAGAGAAAGAGAGAGAGTGAGAGAGAGAAAGAGAAAGAAAGCAAGAGAGAGAGAAAGAGTGAGAGAATGAGAGAAAGAGTGAGAGAGAAAGCAAGTGAGAGAGAGAGAAAGAAAGAGAGTGAGAGAGAAAGCAAGAGAGAGAAAGAGAAAGAAAGCAAGAGAGAGAAAGAGAAAGAAAGCAAGAGAGAGAGAAAGAGATAGAAAGCAAGAGAGAGAGAGAGAGGAAGGGAGAGAGAGAGAAATGAGCAAAAAAGGGAGGAAAAAAGAGAAATGAGACAGAGAATGAGAGGAAAGAGAAAGAGAGAAGTGACTCTTGATTTAAAGCATATGATAAAAAGCACCCAAAAAATAGGAGAGAAAACCCCCCAGCCCTCACCTGTTTTTGGAAATGGTTCAAGAGTATGTATACACACACACACACACACAAGAGGGGGAGGAGACAGGGATGGAAAAAGAGAGGAGAGTGTCTTAGAGTGTCATTTTGTGTCATTTTGGTTGGTGGTGTGCCCCAGGATTTTGTAAATGTAAAAAATGTGCCGCGGTTCAAAAAAGGTTGAAAATCACTGCTCTAAACAATAGAAGAAAAACATAGCAATTCTTGTCTGAAGAAGCTACTTGTATAAGCAGTGAAATGTTTCAATCAAAGAAGAAAAAGTCCAGCTGCCTTGGCTCAACTTCCAAACAAGTCTATTTGTATGACTGAGTATCTTCATCAATGTATTGACTGGAATATATTCTGCAGAGAAGGCTAATATCTATCATTATATCAGCTGAAGACATCATATTTTCCAAGAGCACAAAAGTAATATTAAATAATTAATTGCTCAGAGCTCATTTATTGTCCTTGCCTATAAATATTTTCCCTATTCTGAGCAACTGCCTTGTCTAGCTTACAAGACAAGAATAAGATTGACCTGCTGACTCAGTTTCCTTGTTAATGTCACTGCACAAGAGCAAAAATTAAAAACTTACTGCTCCTCTTTTTATTCTGAAACTGATCATCACATGAACTTTGCACAACATTTAAGTTATTAAAAGGTACATACCATATTTATGGAGTGTAAGATGCACCTTTTTCCTCCCTAAAAAAGGCTGATAATTTGAGTGTGTCTTATACTCTCAATATAACATTTTTTTCACCCCTAACTAGCAGCTAATGATCTTCCCAGCTCTTATCTTGTAGGCTCTTTCTTTGTTTCTCTCTGCAATGAATATTTTCCAAGCTCTAAGTCATTGCAGGAGCTCTTTCGTTGCTCTAATTTGCTCCAAATAAGTTTATTTCCAGCTCTTACTGGCTTGTAACCTCTTTCATTGTTACTCTTATCTTTGTAGGGTTTTTTTTTTCTATTCTCTACTTGCTCTGAATTTTTCTTTCCAGCCCTAACCAGGTGCTAACAATGTTCCCAGGTCTTACCGGTTTGCAAGCTCTTTCATTGTTTCTCTCTGGGAAGAATGTTTTCCAAGCCCAAAGTCTTTGCAGGGTTTTTTCCATTGCGGTATCCCAATGTTTCTTTCCAGCTGCTAATGATGTTCCCAGCTCTTACTGGCTTGCCAGCTCTTTCATTGTTATTCACTCCAAATAAAGTTTTTTTTAAAGCTCTAACCAGGGGATAATATAATGTGCTGGCTAAGGGTCCTAACCAGATGAATACCTGATGAGCAGATTCTTTTCCCTATTTTCCTCCCCAAAAACTAAGGTGTGTCTTATCCTAATGGTACGGTCGATGCAAGTAGCAAAAATTGAACTGTGCATGCAACTCCACATCTCCAGTGTCCAAGCGTCCACATCGGAGTGAGATTTTGCTTCTGCACATGCGCAGGAAGCAAAATCTCACGAGGGGACACACAAACACGAGATTTTGGTGATTTTGGTACATGTGCAGAAGCAAAAATCATCATCAAAATCTCTCACATGCACCCGTCCCCTTTTGAGTTTTTGCTTCCTGTGCATGCGCAGAAGCAAAATCTCACTTGGATGTGCGTGCTTGAACATTGGAGACGTGGAGCTGCATGCACATCACACTAGTAGTGGCGGGAGCGGCAACCTCCATCTGGCTCCATTATGCAGACAACACCCTCCACAGTAATACAGATGAAACCTACCACATTGTGAAATACACCAAGATGTAAATGAAAATTCCTATCGCAAAATGCATGTCTTTCTTTATGGAAAAATGCACCGCCCCAGCTTTTAGGATAATTCATACTTCTCATCATAGTTCCCTCTAAGCTGAGCAGTGAGCAATCGCTCACTTAAAAATCATCATCAACTCAGAGTTTTTCAAACCTGCCCAGAAGCCGAGAGGGAAAGAGTGAGAGGGAAAGAGCGCCACCCAGTCCCGAAGGGACTGCCGCTCAGACACTATACTTTTCCGCCCACCCCCCAAAAAATTAGAAGGAACACTGCTTCTCATGTCTTTATGGCTAACTAGAAATAATGGATGTGTGAAAAGCATGGGAAGAGATTATTCCAGGAGGAATAATGTCTGCTGCTCAGGCATTTGATATGGCTCCTAAGAATGGTTTTGGCGGGCTTGTGTGTAGGACTTGTGTGTGGCTGTCAGAGCAGCAGATTAGACAATTAGACCGAAGTGAAAAGCAGTTTGCACAGCTGACAGATTAGAAGCAGCGGTAACAATTCACAGAGAGCAATTCCTTTTATTCCACCATCTGTCCAGAAACATGCCCTTATAGGCAACCAGTCTCCTTTCTCTGATCAGCAAGTGAGAAATCACCTGGAAAAGATTGCCTGAGTGAGATACTGTTTGGTCTCCAACCCCAAGTCAATTTCTACTGTGACACCTGGCGAAGGCAGGCCCAACCATGTCACCATGGCACTTCTGGAAAAATAAACAATTTTAATTAGCCGACTCATTTGTAAAGCAATTAAACTCACTATCAGTAAGATCACTTCCAGTTTTGCTGAGCGAGTAAAGCAACAAATAAGAATGTTCCCTCATTCCAAAAGCATCATTAATGCTCCACCAGCAAATTGCTAATTTTTCACTTATTAGGTTCAATTCTACACTGGTTCATCAGTGGCTTTAAAACAGCTATTAGCTCAAAGGCACAAAACTTTCCAAGAGAAAAAGCTTTTTATCTATCTTAATAGTACACAGCAAAAAGGGAGTACTTAGTAAATTGAAAGGTGATAGGTTAAGGAATATATCCTATTGAAGTTAACCACATATATTCAAAACAAGTTCTACTTGAATAGTAGTGTTTAGAATATAACTGCTAAAATACAGCTGTGTGGAATAGAATTGCAAATATTAACACCCTTGTATCTATTTCTGTACATTACATTTCTCAATTGAAAACCAACATAGATTTACTATTAATTCACCAAGAGCCAAATTTGACTAGATAATATTCATGAGATTTAGGGCTTCTTTATTTTTAAATAAATACATAAATTTGGCTCTTGGATGGAGAGACACAAGAGGATCAGCCTCATGGTTTCTGGAATCCTAACCATCCATGCAACAATTTTTTTTCTTTGTAATGAGATTAGTTTAACTGAAGATAAATCTTCAATACCAGTTGGATATACAGTAGTCCCTCGATTATCGCGAGGGTTCCGTTCCAGGACCCCTTGCGATAATCGAAATTTCGCGATATAGCGGTGCGGAAGTAAAAACACCATCTGCGCATGCGTGCCACTTTTCCATGGTGTTTTTACTTCCGCACCGCCAGCCCGCTGCCCGCCACTTGTCCGCTGCCCGCCCGCTCACCTCGCCAGCAAGAGGGGAAGACCCATGAAAGATTCCTTGGGCCGCCTAGCAGCTGATCTGCTCGGCAGCGCAGCAGCAGCCTGCGCTGCCGAGCAGATCAGCTGCTAGGCGGCCCAAGGAACCTTCCATGGGTCTTCCCCCTCTTGCTTGTGAGGGCGCTTCAACGTTTCCGGACGGCAAGCTCGGACTCTTTCTTTTTCCCTCAGAGGACGCTTATGACAGGCGGCTGAGGCTTCGAGTGTGTCCCCTTCCACCGCCAAGGTCTCCCAGGAGTCCACACCCCCTTTTAAGGCGCCCGCAGATCAAGCGCTCTAGCCAGGCCCGGGCGCACGCCCCCTCTTCCCGCTTCGGTGGGCCTGCCCGGCGCGGGGGTCTCTTCCCCCTCATGGACACTCTTCGTGCCTGGCTTCCTTCTCTCTCCTCCCTTCCCCCCGCTTTCCTCCGGGCGTGTTGGAGAAGAGGGTCTTCTTCCGCTCTTATTGTCTTGGGTGGGCGGGAGGCAGGAGCTGCAGAAAGGGAAACTTTTTGTTTTCCTTCGCTCCACCACCCAAGAGAGCGGAGAGGCAGCGGGGGCGCAAGGAAGAAGAAGCGGTGGTGGCGGCGGCTTCCTTCGGGGGCAACGCCAGCAAGAGGGAAGATGACGCGCGGGCGGCACAGGGGGGGGGAGGCAAAGCTCTGCGGCTCCAGCCACTTTCAGCCAAGCCTCCCCGGCCACGGAGCCAGGGAAGCCGAGCCGGGCGTGGAACATCGGCGCAGGAGGCAGGACACGATCGGGCGACCGGAGCAGCAAGCGCCGCCGCCGTCACGCCCGGCTCGGCTTCCCTGGCTGCGTGGCCGGGGAGGCTCGGCTGAAAGTGGCTGGAGCCGCAGAGCTTTGCCTCCCCCCCCCTCGCCCCTGTGCCGCCCGCGCGTCATCTTCCCTCCCAGACAAAAAGGCCGCCCTTCGGCTCTGCAGTTCCAACCTTCCATGGGTCTTCCCCCTCTTGCTTGTGAGGGCGCTTCAACGTTTCCGGACGGCAAGCTCGGACTCTTTCTTTTTCCCTCAGAGGACGCTTATGACAGGCCCGGGTGCACGCCCCCTCTTCCCGCTTCGGTGGGCCTGCCCGGCGCGGGGGTCTCTTCCCCCTCATGGACACTCTTCGTGCCTGGCTTCCTTCTCTCTCCTCCCTTCCCCCCGCTTTCCTCCGGGCGTGTTGGAGAAGAGGGTCTTCTTGTTTTCCTTCGCTCCGCCACCCAAGAGAGCGGAGAGGCAGCGGGGGCGCAAGGAAGAAGAAGCGGTGGTGGCGGCGGCTTCCTTCGGGGGCAACGCCAGCAAGAGGGTCTTCCCCCTCTTGCTGGCGTGCGTGGGTGGTGGGGAAGACCCATGGGAGATTCCTTGGGCCGCCTAGCAGCTGAGGGTCTTCCCCACCGCCCACGCACGCCAGCAAGAGGGACACTCTTCGTGCCTGGCTTCCTTCTCTCTCCTCCCTTCCCCCCGCTTTCCTCCGGGCGTGTTGGAGAAGAGGGTCTTCTTCCGCTCTTATTGTCTTGGGTGGGCGGGAGGCAGGAGCTGCAGAAAGGGAAACTTTTTGTTTTCCTTCGCTCCGCCACCCAAGAGAGCGGAGAGGCAGCGGGGGCGCAAGGAAGAAGAAGCGGTGGTGGCGGCGGCTTCCTTCGGGGGCAACGCCAGCAAGAGGGTCTTCCCCCTCTTGCTGGCGTGCGTGGGCGGTGGGGAAGACCCATGGGAGATTCCTTGGGCCGCCTAGCAGCTGAGGGTCTTCCCCACCGCCCACGCACGCCAGCAAGAGGGACACTCTTCGTGCCTGGCTTCCTTCTCTCTCCTCCCTTCCCCCCGCTTTCCTCCGGGCGTGTTGGAGAAGAGGGTCTTCTTCCGCTCTTATTGTCTTGGGTGGGCGGGAGGCAGGAGCTGCAGAAAGGGAAACTTTTTGTTTTCCTTCGCTCCGCCACCCAAGAGAGCGGAGAGGCAGCGGGGGCGCAAGGAAGAAGAAGCGGTGGTGGCGGCGGCTTCCTTCGGGGGCAACGCCAGCAAGAGGGTCTTCCCCCTCTTGCTGGCGTGCGTGGGCGGTGGGGAAGACCCATGGGAGATTCCTTGGACCGCCTAGCAGCTGAGGGTCTTCCCCACCGCCCACGCACGCCAGCAAGAGGGCGAAGACCCTCTTGCTGGCGTTGCCCCCGAAGGAAGCCGCCGCCGCCACGCCCGGCTCGGCTTCCCTGGCTCCTTGGCCGGGTGGGCTCGGCCGAAAGGGGCTGGAACTGCAGAGCCGAAGGGTGGCCTTTTTGTCTGGGAGGGAAGATGACGCGCGGGCGGCACAGGGGGGGGGGGAGGCAAAGCTCTGCGGCTCCAGCCACTTTCAGCCAAGCCTCCCCGGCCACGGAGCCAGGGAAGCCGAGCCGGGCGTGGAACATCGGCGCAGGAGGCAGGACACGATCGGGCGACCGGAGCAGCAGCGCCGCCGCCGTCACGCCCGGCTCGGCTTCCCTGGCTGCTTGGCGGGGGGGGGGGAGGCTTGGCCGAAAGGGGCTGTACCCGCAGAGCTTTGCCTCCCACCCCTCGCCCCTGTGCTGCCGGCGCGTCATCTTCCCTCCCAGACTCCCCCGGCAAAGTGACGTGGAGGAATGGAAAGCTGAAACCGGGCGGTTTGAGTTTCCCATTCCTTCAAGTCACTTCGCCGCTGCTCTCCTGGCTAAACTGTGTGGCAGGAGACAGGCTTTGAGTTTTTGGCTGGGGGGGAGAAGTAGAACCTTCCTAACTCCCCCCCCCCACCAGCCAGAAGGAGCGGCGAAGTGACGTGGAGGAATGGAAAGCTGAAACTGGGCGGTTTGAGTTTCCCATTCCTCCAAGTCACTTTGCCGCTCCTCTCCTGGCTAAACCGGCGGCAGGAGACAGGGTTGGGGGGGGGGTACTGGGAAGCCCCCCAGGCCGACTGCCACCTTTTCAAACAGCCGCGCCCTTCCCAGCTGAGTCCTGAAGCCAAGCGCCTTTGGAACTTCTGCGCTTGGCTTCAGGACTCAGCTGGGAAGCGGCACGGGTGTTTTAAAAGGTCTCCCCCGGCATGGGGGGCTTCCTAGCACCCCCCCAAACCCGGGTTGGGGGTTCGGGGGGGTGCTAGGAAGCCCCCCATGCCGGCGGGAAGACCCAGGGAAGGTTCCTTTGGCCGCCTAGCAGCTGATCTGCCCGGCGGTAATGCAAACTCCACCATCTACGCATGCGTGCAGATGGTGGTGTTACTTCCGGGTAGAAAACTCGCGATATAGCGTTTCGCGAAGCTCGAGATCGCGAAACTCGAGGGATCACTGTATAACATGTGAATTCCCCATCTCTCATCAGACCTTGATTGAAGGATTGTTAAACTCTGCTACACAATGATCCCAACCCACATTCTAATAAAAGGCTAGAATACAAAAATAACATCAGATGATGTTTGATTCTTTCTTGTACACCTGCAAAAAATTCAGTTACGCCAATTGACTTCACCTTTGCTTTTAGCAATAGAGTAATTGATGCCTGGAATGCACTACCTGACTCTGTGGTTTCTACTCCTAACCCCAAAATCTTTAACCTTAGACTATCTACAACTGACCTCTCCCCCTTTCTAAGATGTCTGTAAGGGGCGTACATAAGCGCACCATTGTGCCTACCGTCCCTGTCCTACAGGCTTCTATTATTACTTTTTATCATTACTTATCTAATGTTTTATTTATACAAATTACCATCCTATAATTTTTTGATAAATAAAATAAAATAATATAAAATAGAATAGAATAATAAAATAAAATAAAATAAAATAAAATAATAAAATAAAATAATAAAATAAAATAAAATAAAATAAAATAAAATAGTTAGTACTTTAGAGCAGCGTTTCCCAACCGGTGTGCCGCGGCACAGTAGTGTGCCGCGAGACACTGCCAGGTGTGCCGCAGAGCTACGGAAGCTCCAGCTGGGCGGGGCGCTGCCGGTGCCGACCTGGAGCGCCCGCTCGCAGCTGTCCCCCGGCTCCTGCCCGATGCCGCGGTTTCCGGCGCTCTCCTGCTGAGCCCCAAAGAAGGAAGGCAGGAAGAAGAAGGAGAGCTTCGTTCTTCATGCCTTTTTCCCGCCTTCCTTCTTTGGGGCCCAGCAGGAGAGCACCGGAAACCACGACATCGGGCAGGAGAGGACAGGAGAGAGCGCGGGCCGGGCGGGGGCGCAGAGGCGGGCCAGGGCTGGGGAGCACGCAGGGGTTGCCCTTTTGGTTTGCGGCTGCAAGCGCGGCTCCCCGAGGCAGGAGGGCAGGCAGCGTCCCTCCCTGCGCCTTCCCTCCCTGCGCCTTTCCCTTTCCCAGCTGCAGCCACACACCCCCGGTCCCCCCGCCAGTGCCCTCCCGCCGGGCCCTGGCGTCGGCGGCAAGTGTCCTTTGGGCCCCGGCGGGAGGGCACTGGCGGGGGGAGTGGGGGGGTGGCTGCAGCGGCCGCAGGCAGTCGCGGGGAGATGGCGGCGGCGAGAGGGAGCTCCAGGCGGCGGGAGCTCTCTCTCTCTCTCTCAGCTGACTGCAAGTGGGAGCCCTGACGGTGGCGATTGGACGTGCTGCTGGACGCCGTACTGCTGGCGCTGCGGGCTTGGCATATACGGCGTCCAACAGCACGTCCAGCTGCCGTCAGGGCTCCTGCTTGCAGTCAGCTGAGAGAGAGAGAGAGAGAAAGAAAGAGAGACATATAAGAGAGGCAGAGAGAGAGACAGCAAGAGAGTCAGAGAAAGAGAGACATAGCAAGAGAGGCAGAGAGAGAAAGAAAGAGAGACATAGCAAGAGAGGCAGAGAGAGAGAAAGAAAGAGAGACATAGCAAGAGAGAAAGAGAGACATAGCAAGAGAGGCAGAGAAAGAAAGAGACATAGCAAGAGAGGCAGAGAGAGAAAGAGAAAGAAAGAGAGACATAGCAAGAGAGAAAGAGAGACATAGCAAGAGAGGCAGAGAGAGAAAGAAAGAGAAAGAAAGAGAGACATAGCAAGAGAGAAAGAGACATAGCAAGAGAGGCAGAGAGAGAGAAAGAAAGAAAGAGAGACATAGCAAGAGAGACAGAGAGATAGCAAGAGAGGCAAAGAAAGAGACATATAGCAAGAGACAGTGAAAGAGAGAGAGAGAGCAAGAAAGAGAGAAAAAAGCAAGAAAGAGATAGCAAGAGAGAGAGAAAGACAGAGGAAGGGAAGGAGGGAGAGAGAAAGAGCAAAAAAGAGAGGAAGAAAGAAAGAGGGATGGGGAGAGAGAAAGAAGGGAAGGAAGGAAAAGAGAGAAAGAGGGAGAAATAGAGCGAAAGGGAGGAAGAGAGAGGGTTTTTTTGTCCAAACTTTTCTTTAGCCCACCCCCCACCCACCCTTTCAATGTTCCCCAGGATTTTGAAAATATAAATAATGTGCCGCGGCTCAAAAAAGGTTGGGAAACACTGCTTTAGAGGGTTCCACTACTTACTATCTTTGCAAGTTTGGCTTTTGAGCAAAATTTTGCTAAGGATAATTTTTGTTCTATAAAAGAAATTATAACACTAAAATTATCCGGTAGTAGCATTTTGTTAACTAGTTCTTTGTTAAAATCTAAGGAAAGAGAGGCAACCAGACTTTGTTTTTTCTGGAAGACATTTCACTTCTCATCCAAGAAAGTTTTTTCAGTTCTGACTGCATGGTGGAGCATGGTTGGATTATCACTCCAGTCATCTGGTTGTTACCACTCTTTCTGAGAGTTGTGAGGTCACAGATTATTACTTGCAGTCATCTGGTTGTTACCACTCTTTCTGAGAGTTGTGAAGCCACAGTTGCTGAGGGTTATCTATACCTTTGGATTAGCTGAATCATGCAAATGTATATGGAATCTTCTGAGAAGAAGACTGAGGATCTCCATAGACAGTAAAGAAAGAGACTTATTGAGCTGAGCATTAGTGAGCCTGAAAGGGGATCTGAGTGACTAGAAGAAGGGTCTAACATAGGGGTGTCAAACTCAAAGCCCAAGGACCAGATTCGGCGTAAGGGTGCTTAGATCTGCCGGTGGGGCTCCCTGAAAATAGGAAAGGACTGGACTGCAATGCCTCTGCCAATGAAAATGGAGCTCACATGCAGCCCTCTCAAGGTCATTTTTGCCAGCAGAAGGTTGCAGGAGGCTGTCGCAGCCAAAAACAGAGCTTGGAGCCCATTTTCTCTGGCAGAGTGCTTGGGCCACAACAGGCACCCCAAACTCAAGTGATGTTGAGTTGGCCATGCCTACTCTGGCCGCATTCAGTCTGGCTCTCCAAAATCAAACACAACTATGATGCAGCTTTCAATGAAATCGAGTTCGACACCCCTAGTCTAACAAGATAATCCTCTCTTCATCATCAGAGGAAGGATTTTAACACCTCACTTACTTATTAAAAATTAAGATAACATATGACAAACAACACTTGAAATGTATTTTAATAACGTATTTTACAAATATTAAGCTTTATTTTAATTTCCTCAAGCAGCCTCAAAGACTAACCAACTTCTTGTGACTTAAATTTTCAACAGTCAGAATTTGTGACTAAAAATTAACAAATTTAGCGGTGGGTACATTTGGAACTGACTTCCAAAAGATGAGCTGGATTAAGACAATGAAAAGAACATAATCCGGATGAAAATTAAATTTAAATATACTGTCTAATTACCTAACTAAAGGAAAGAAATGACGAATGACTGTAGCCCAGTTACTTTTTCACCACAAAAGAATAAATTTAAGGAATGTAGAGACCATTCTGTGGGAAAGGACGGTCTCACTAACCTCACTCTTAAAAACTGCTTATTTTTCCATTATTATTATTATTATTATTATTATTATTTAAATTGGATTTGTATGCCGCCCCTCTCCGCAAACTCAGGGCGGCTAACAACAATGATAAAAAAAACAGCATGTAACATTGGCCCCATTTTATTCAAGTACCCATAATATCCTCATATTTCAAGTATGTCTAATAGTTCAAAAAGACTGGAGATGGTTATACTTAGTTGATCAACAGAAAAAAGTAGAAGATCTTATGGAAGTACAAAGTTAACTGATTTAGGAATAAAACATCCCAATTCCAAATATTCCATTTCTCTCTAAATAATAACAACCTGATCAAAGTTTGGAAGATTGTTTATTGGTATCCAGTATTATGAACTAGAAAGATTGGGGTGATTTTAGAAATAGTTCTGGATTCTTACCTTCAGTAAATTTGCTTTGGCCCAGACAAAAACAGAATACAGTGATCCCCCGCTCTTTGCGAGGGTTCCGTTCCAGGACCCCCCGCAACGAGCGGGTTTTCGCGAAGTAGCGCTGCAGAAGTAAAAACACCTTCTGCGCATGTGCAGATGGTGTTTTTACTTGGGGGCGGCGCGGGTGTTTTAAAACGTCCCCGCCGAGATGGGGGGCTCGCTAGCACCCCCCTAACCCGGGTTGGGGGTTCGGGGGTGTGCTAGCGAGCCTCCCATGTCGGCGGGGATGTTTTAAAACACCCGCGCCACTTTCCAATGAGTCCCGAAGACAACGCGTTTGTCTTCGGGACTCATTGGAAAGTCGTGCGGGTGTTTTAAAACATCCCCGCCGACATGGGAGGCTCCCTAGCACACCCCCGAACCCCCAACCTGGGTTTGGGGGTGTGCTAGCGAGCCTCCCATGTCGGCGGGGATGTTTTAAAACACCCGCGCCACTTTCCAATGAGTCCCGAAGACAACGCGTTTGTCTTCGGGACTCATTGGAAAGTGGCGCGGGTGTTTTAAAACATCCCCGCCGACATGGGAGGCTCCCTAGCACACCCCCGAACCCCCAACCCGGGTTTGGGGGTGTGCTAGCGAGCCCCTCATGTCGGCGGGGATGTTTTAAAACACCCGCGCGACTTTCCAATGAGTCCCGAAGACAACGCGTTTGTCTTCGGGACTCATTGGAAAGTCGCGCGGGTGTTTTAAAACATCCCCGCCGACATGGGAACCCCCAACCCGGCTTCTGGTAGAAGCCTTCTCTCTTTTTTTTCGTGCGCTTGGCGAGGAAAGGCAGGCGGGGAGGAGGCGACGGGGCCAAAGGGGGCCGAGGGAAGCTCGGCTGCGGTCGAGAGAGAAACGGCTTGGGCTCGCCGCAAGAAAAAAAAGAGACAGGCTTTTAGTTTTGGCTGCGGGGGGAGGGAATCCCGCCGCAAGGTAAGCTTCGGGGCGGGGCGGGCGGGGCCCTTTTGTGCCAGTCGGGGAGGCGGTGGCGGCTGCAGCAGAGGCGGGCGGGGGAGGCCGGCCCGCCGGAGGGGCGATGCGGGCGGCGGAGACAGGCGAGGTCCCGGCCGCCCCCCGCCCACTTGGCCCCAGACCGGTGCAGCAGGAAAGGGACGGAGAAGGCTCACTGGCAGCCCTTGCCCATCGCCGCGCCTTCGCTTCCCCCCCTCCCCCGCTGGATCCGGCAGCGTGCTGAGGGGAATTGCCGCGGACTGGAGGCAGTGAGGCAGACCGGCTCCGAGGCGAGCGGCCGGAGCTGCGCCCTCCTTCGCCCGCCAGGTGAGGCGAAGGCGAGGGGCACGCGGCTGCAGCGAGGAGCCGAAGATCCGGGCGGGGAAGACCCAGGGAAGGTTCCTTCGTCCGCCTAGCAGCTGATCTGCTTGGCAGCGCAGCACCAGCGAGGAGCCGAAGATCTTCGGCTCCTCGCTGCTGCTGCGCTGCCGAGCAGATCAGCTGCTAGGCGGCCGCTCGAGAGCAAGAGGGGGAGAGATAGAGAAAGAGAGAGAAGGAAAGAAAGAGATGAGAGAGGGAGGAAGAGAGTGTGAGAGAGGAAGAAGCAACATAGAGAAAGAGGGGGAAGACCCAGGGAAGCCTCTGCCCGGCGGGGAAACTCCACCATCTACGCATGCGTGGAAGGGCACGCATGCGCAGATGGTGGAGTTTACTTCCGGGTTGAAAAATCGCGAATTACCCTGTTCGCAATGGTCGGGGACGCAATAACCGGGGGATCACTGTATTCAGAATTTCTCCATAAATCAACACATTTTGCCCAAGTCAACATATTTTGCTCATCATAATGTAAAATATTTAATTTGTCTTCAAACTGTTTGCTACTAATCAAAGATTCTTAAGCCAATTAGCACCTTTAAGACTGTATGTAAATACATTTCAAAGGTGTTAACATTTAATGAAATGAAATAATCCAAATAAATGACAGGAAAGGTTTGAGGGGAAACAATAACATTATAAAAATATAAAGTTTGTATTTCTTATTTCCATTGCAAAGATGATGAAATATAAATTGTATACAACAGAAAATTCCTATTTCTAGCAGTGTTATAAATGGGTTTAGGTATGTGGTATTGAAGACAGATTTATAGATAATTTATAGGGATGCAAAGAAAGGGAGGGAGGGAAAGAGAGAGAAATATTTACGATTGTGCGATATCTGTGAAAAAGAAAATAATTAATTATATGTCTTAGGTGTATGAATGAAATTGGGATTTCTATGTGGGAAAGTCACACTAACTTCATCCAGATTTACCTATGTGAAATACATGCAAGTAGTCCTTAACTTACAACAGTTCATTTAGTGACTGTTTGAAGTTACAACAGCACTGAACAAAATGACTATAACCATTTTTCCACACTTATGATAGTTGCATTATCCCCATAGTCACATGATTTATATTTGGATGCTTGGCAACTGGTTCACATTAATTATTGTTGCAGTGTCCTGGGATCATGTGATTATCTTTTGTGACCTTCTAACCATAGGGAAACCAGTTTCACTTAACAATCTTGTTGCTAATTTAACAATTGCAGTGATTCCGTTGGAAAGAAAAGTTGTAAAATGGGGCAAAACTCATTTAGGGAATTTCTCACTTAGCAACATATGTTTTGGTCTCAGATGAGGAATGCTTGTAATGACTCTTCTTGAAGCACATATACTGTATAATCAAACAAGGAACATGGCAATACTGTGCAATACATCTTTTCATTCTCTGCTAGTTCACACAGTTTATTCCATCTGTCACACAATAACAGAGATAGACAAAGGAATCATTTCTCTGTAAGTAAATCCTGCATGCAAGACTTCTGGTGGGTTAAGAGCATTTCCAGACACAAAACCCTTTGTTGAACCATTGTACACACATCCACACACCTACACATACATATAGGTGTGTGGATTTTTTTATCCTGCTTTTTTATTGTTTACAATTAACTCAAAGTAGTGAACATACCTGATACTCCTTCCTTTCATTTCCTTGCAATATCCCTGTTCAAGGCTTTGGGTAAAGAAAGAGTTGAATTTCTTAGCCCAATCCACTTACAAAAACACCCAAAGACAAAATCAGAAATATTACAGGCAAAAAGTGGGTCTTTTGCTTGTTTTTATCCAACTGTTAATCATTTTTAAGAGATAACCCGACAGCTTAGACTGAAATTCTGGAATATATAAATAATAAGCATGCATAAAATGAGTACAAGATCATTTTCAAAAAAACTATCCTTATTTCTTAGTAACAATTATTTTTAAAAATGTGTTTAGCATTAACTTCAGATTTGAAGGGGAAAGTGTTTGTATGCTACCTAATTGTTTTTTAAAATTAAAACCATTGTAACTATACATTTTCAAACTGATTTTTTTTAAAAAAATAACCAGATCTACCACTTATCCACATTACTCACAAAGAAGGAAGGATATTTATTTATAAGAAAAAAAAGATGAATTCATCGTTTTATGTTTATACTTAGTTCAGTGATTGATAACAGTGAGATTATTTTTTTTACTTATGTCATTAACAATATCAACGATGTTGCTCTGTATAAACCACAAGAGGTTCTACAAAATCAACCATTTTTTATTTTTTTTAGGCTATATAATTTATATAGCTGCAAACCAATCAATCCCTAATATCTTCAAATATGGAAACATTGAAAGCATGAAATTCTTAAAGATCAATCTTTTACTCATTCACGCAAGTAAAGATATGCAACAAAACCTTTGTAGAGGCATAAAGTAACAGGCACAATAACATCAAGGACACTGGAAGAACAACAATCAAAAAGTGCCATGCATAGAATTTACCTTTAAGGGTTTATTCAAAAGACCAAATTGCAGTTATAAACATACCAACATTGAAAACTCCCAACCTGAATTTTACCCATCCCAATTAAAATCCCAAAAATATTAGACTGCTGGCCAACAGCAGAATTTAGGTTAATTGAACTGGTTCACTATCACCAAGAAAAAAAATATTCAGTTTTGGTCGTCACAATGTTTAAAAAAATGTAGATACTCTAGAAAGAGTGCAGAGAAGAGTAACGAAGATGATTAAAGGATTGGATGCTAAAACATATAAAGAACAGTTGCAGGAATTGAGTATGTCTGAGCCACAGTGGCGCAGCAGGTAGAGTGCTGTACTGTAGGCCACTGAAGCTGACTGTAGATCTGAAGGTCAGCAGTTCAAATCTCACCACCGGCTCAAGGTTGACTCAGCCTTCCATTCTTTCGAGGTGGGTAAAATGAGGACCCGGATTGTGGGGGCAATATGTTGGCTCTGTTAAAAAGTGCTGTTGCTGACATGTTGTAAGCCGCCCTGAGTCTAAGAAGAAGGGCGGCATAAAAATCGAATGAGTGAGTGAGTGAGTGAGTGAGTGAGTGAGTGAGTGAGTGAGTGAGTGAGTGAGTGAGTGAGTGAATGAATGAATGAATGAATAAATGTCTAGTTTAATGAACTGGGGTGACATGATAGCAATGTTCTGAATTCTCAGGGTCACAAAAAAGGGAGTCAAGCTATTCTCCAAAACACCAGAGGGCAGGACAAGAAACAATGGGTGGAAACCTACCTAGGAGAGAACAACCTAGTACTAAGGAGAAATTTCCTGACATTTAGAACAATTAATCAGTGGAAGAGTTTGCCTCCAGAAGTTGTGATTGCTCCAACACTGGAAGTTTTTAAAGAAGATGTTAGATTACCACTTGACTGAAATGGTGTAGAGTTTTCTGCCTAAGCAAAGGGTTGGACTAGAAGACCTTTAGGTCCCTTCCAACTCCACTATTCTATTCTATTCTATTCTATTCCATTCTATCATGCTTATCCTAATGCAATGCTCAAACTCTTAATAATATAGCAATAGCAGTCTCGAAGGGAGGGGATATTGCTCTGCTTCAGTACATGTTGGCATTTATCAATGAACAGTAGCTGGCAGTACTCATTTCTATGACATCCTCTCAATGCAATAATAATAATATTCCAAGCCTGTCTTTGTCTTACATATCAGATATACATTACAGCTTACAAATATATTAAACTACCATCGAACACACAGAGCTTAATCAGTCACAGTGAATCAGCAGAGAGAGCAGAGAGAATCATGCTTTCTGGCTCCCTCTTATGGCAATTTGCAAAACTACCTCTTAAAGCTATAGTACTTCAATACAAACAAACATTCATTGTTAACTTGTTTATATATTGCAAACCCAACTGTTTTGTACATAGTACTGTCAACCCTCAATGAAACCAAGCTTGATACCCCTGCTTTAAAAGGAACTGGAACTTAAGGTAGATGTTCATTAAACTGACCTTGATTCAATCCTTATTCCAAAGTACTCTAATTTTACCAAGTGAAGGGAGCAAAGGTAAATCTCCTATATGGAAAAATACAAGTGCTACATGTCTAAAAACAAAAATTTAAATGAACTCCTCTGTTGTGAGAAACAATCAAAGAATTGAGAGAAGAGAGGAGAATAGATTTATACAAATTTTAGGCCTCTTGATGCTTTCTCCAAGACTGGAATAAAGTGACTGTCTTTTGACAGCTCTTCCAATTGTTCTGTTACTTTGCTACTCCCTCTCAAGACTTCACTTCAAGAATTTCTTTAAATCAAGAACTGCTAACATTAAAATCCAAGATGCATAGCAAAGAAACTTCAATATAGGTGAGATACTATTGTTCTGATTTACATAGAATTATACTTTGACCTTTTAAGTATTTTAATTTTCAAGCAACTCTCTGTCACCTGGCTTGCACAATCAAAAATGCCTGTTTCAAATCTCCCGATTCTCCCAAACACTGCAGAAGTATATTAATGTTTCTAGTCGGGTTGCCCTACTGCCTAAAAGTAATTCATTTCTTCACTCACTTAGGTGAATTCATCCATTCAGTGATTAGAGCTTTTCCTATAAACATTGTCAATCATTTCCTTCATTTAATTCAATTGCACATTCACTGTGATAGATCTACAGCAAAGAACAACATGTATTGCTCAGAATGTTGCATTAGCATTAAGGTTAAGGATTCCTATCCCTCTTTGGCTCTAAGTCATCAATTATTAAGAAATGTTGTGAAGACAACAATCTACAATGAACAATGTTTTTTAAAAAAATACTAGTCAGACATACCTGGGCAAGGGTATTACCTACTTTGTAAATTCATCTTCACCAAATGAAGTAAGCAAGAGAAAAGTAATCCCAAACATTTACTGTTAAAGGACAAAGCTTCCTTTATAAAATAAATCAAAGAAGCACAGATTTGTGCTGAACCTTTATAATTAACAAGAACAAATAACAGCAATTCAGCATACAATAGTTTCCAGCAATTATGTTGAGATATAATATCTTCATGTTTCAGCTACTACGTGACAATGAGGCCCAACAAACGAGTAAGTTAATGCATGATTGCCCATATTCAGTGATACTGATGTTACACAGAAATTATGTGTAATTATAATTACATCACAGTTACACTGAAATTAATAGTTAAATTCATCTGGGGCATACTATGCTACATATAACTGTTTTCCTACAGTAGAGTTGCAGTATTCAGAAAATAGACACTTCCATCCATTGACTTGGCTTAAGGAAGGAAGCTTAAATTCTTTTGACATCACTTCTACCTTTGTCCTGCTCCCAACACATGTTTGGTTAACTCTTCAGATTTATGATGGCGTCAAATGCCATGCCGGATGCAGAACGCTCCTGATTGACTAAGGTGTAAGCTGCTGGCAAGTGGGAAAATAAAGTCCAGCTATTGGTCTATAATGGAGCTGTCAGCCAGCACATGTTGTTGCTGCCATTCTGAGTCGCCTTGCTATGCCTGTTAGCAATAGACACTGTTTGTTGGTACAACTTGCCTCACCTCAGTTCCTACCCACTCCGGTTCTCCATACGAAACACTAGTGATGTGGTTGGGATTGGAATGAAGCCATGGCTGACAGAGCTGAAGTATGCTGAGCTGAGCGCTGCCTCTGGTCACTAGTCAAGCCATGAGAAGTCGCACCAAGGGTTTCTTCCAAGCTTCATCCTTATAAGGATGACTACTGTACTATGCTTGTGTTCGTATCATATGAAGCGCCCTCTGAGATCTGGAACTATTATCTTGCACAGTTCAAGTATGTTCTGCATGCGAAGGCCTTCAAGAATGCTTGCAAGACAAGCTATTTCCTCAGCTCCTCTGGCAGAGATGTTCGCAACAGTTTGAGGCCTGCCTGCACCTCAGCCAGAATACACCATGCTGTGGGAGACTACCCTGGAAAAACTGAGGAACTACTTTTCCCCAGCTCCCTCATACATCACCAGATGTCATGCATTCCATCATGAACACAGAGAGAAGGGGAGTCCATTAATGAATATATAGCCTCCCTTCAGACAGTTTCCCTAAATTGTAACTTCCGTGATTTAGATGGCATTCTGCTGGAACAACTGGTCTGCAGGATGAGCGACATGTGATTTCAGTGTCATTTGTTGGCCTGCACTGAGTTGAATCTTCATACTGCACTGGACGAAGCCAGGGCATCCAAAATGTCAGACAAATGATGTATGAGATCCAGAAGTTCCAGTCTTCAACCACCCCAGCTGAAGAGGCTGATGATAATGACAACTCCTCAGATGAGGGGAAGGCCGTGAATCACCTCAAAATGATGCAGAAGAAATGAACTCCGGTCACCTAAATCACTTCAGACCTCTTGCCTTTGGTGTGGTGGGAACCATAATAGAGCTGACTGTAGGTTTAAAATTGCCACCTGGCGCCATTGTGGTAAGAAAGGTCACCTGTCACAACTGTGCAGAGCTGCCCTGCCAGCCGGTGATGTACCACCTGAGCCCATGCATTTCGGGATACCCTACAAAAAGCCACCTAGCCACAGGATCACCCAGGGCAACCATCACGGTCATCCCGGCTATGGTAGCTATGATGACCAGCAAACATTATCTCATGGTGCAACTACAAGGGATGCCCTGAAAGATGGAAGTAGACACTGGATCTTCAAAATCCTGGGACACCCTTCAACAGCTGCTGCCCAATTTCAACAAACATTTCTTCAAGCCATGCACAGTCACTCTCAAATACTATTGAGGCAAGTCCATTTTGATTGTGGGCTGCAGCACCTTCATTGTTGCCTGAGAAGCCTTCTCAGGCCTCCTACCACTGATCATGAATGATTGATTGCCCAGTCTCTTGGGCTTGGACTGATTCGCTTCCCTCAGGCTCAACATGACTGGCATCCATGCAACAAATACTGATGACTACCTGTTGGCTGAGTTTGCAGACACTTTTGACAGCAGCCTTGGTAAATGTAAGGGGAGCCCCATTTCCTTTAATTTTGACCCAGATAACACCAATTCATTTGAAACCTAGAAGGGTGCCTTTAGCATTCAGACCCAAGGTAGATCTAAAGCTAGATAGGCTCATTGCCCAAGGGATATTGGAAGCTGTTGACCACTCTAAGTGAAAACCCCTATAGTTATTCCACTCAAACAGCACTGCTCTATTAGAATATGTGTGTATTATAAGGGCACAGTTAATAAATTCCTACAAGCACCTCCTGAATTATTTAGGTGAGGGCTTATTGTCTGCCAAACTGGACCTGACCCAAGTTTATCAGCAGCAATAGTCTGAGCCATTGCCATGGCTCAGACTATTGTCACCCACCAGGCTCATTTAAATGAAAGTGCCTCCATGTACATTTTAAATCTCTAAAATTCTTTGTCAATGTAGCCACTGAGAATTCTGGAAGTCAGATTTCACATAATTCATGGGGGTCCAAATTGGAGAGCCCTAGATTAGGAAGAAGGCAGGTTATTCATATCTTTCCATTTTGTATCTACAATTGGGGGGGTGTTAATCACTATTATCCCCCAAGAATCTTGAATAACTAGCAGAATAGTAGCCAAATTCAGTTCTTCGGGCAGCTATCAGAATCTCTTCAATGTTTCTATTTTAAACTAGTGACTGCATTCCATATTTTATTTTGCAAAAATCCAATGCAGATAATGTGTCTGGCAAACAACATGGCCCACTTCTGAATAACTCTGAATAATAAGTAACTTCAGTAACTTATTACTAGAAATAGAAACTATATTATCTCAGTAGTTGCCCCAAGGCTCAAAAAAATCCAGAACCATTAATTTTTCTGCAGTTTGAACTGAGAGCTACAAATAAATTAAGTATGTTTAGAGGGAAATTTAATTTGGTGAAATGTATCAAGACCCAAACCATATACTATGTCTTAAAAAATATTCTTCTGATAGGAAAAAAAACCTAGCAAACTAAGAGAAAGGTCCGAAGCAAATTAAAAAACATGGAGACAGAAATGTAAATCTGTTGTCACAATGAAAAATTTAAGTCATCTGGAAAAATAAATTATTCTACACTCTCTCCAGTTCTTTATAAACATCAGGCTGTTTAGTGCACAATAAGAAATTAGTCAAACATCAGGAATTATAGCAAGAGAGAGCAGAAAACAAATGCCTTCCATACTTGAGTGCCAACATTCCAAAGGAAGGCTAACACACAAATATTCATTCATTTATCATCCATACTTGATAAAGAGAAATTTAAGAAACTAACCACAGAATATGAATGCAAGATAGCATGTTTTGCTAGCTGGTGAAGAGAAAAACTTACATCTTGAACAGAATGCTTCAAAAGGTTTATAGATCACTGATATCTTTATCTGGTAATGCTATAGTTTTTTAGAACATATCTATGAAAAGTCTAAACTCTAAGGATCATATTTTTCAAGCAAATTCAGGCAGATTTTACTTTTCATTTGACCAAGATAGGCAACATCTTTCTCCATCAATGGAATAACACTATTATTATTATTTTTTAAAAAACAGAAAGCAGAATCCAAACTGCAGACCAAAAATGGATAGACTATGTGGCTAAGGCTCAGAAGCTCCTTATCCATAACAGAGAAATATGGAATTAAATCATTTCATCTATCTAAAGCTAAAGAAAACGTAATGAAGGATTAAACTACATCCTATATTAGTTGTGGAAATAATATTCACATGCATTTACTACAGCAACATGTCTTCTTCCTAAATCTTGTTTTTATAAGAGTTCTGAGAAACCCAACAGTTTACGCATTCATGTAAGTTGGTGCCAAAACCAACCTACCACAAAACTTTAGAAAGTTTTTCCTCGTGAATTAATAAAACTATTGGATTAATTTGAAATCACGATCCTCCACCTGGCATTGTAAAACCAGGATCGTCTGGGTCAACTGTGCAATGTCCCTTCGCAACTCATCAAACACAGCCTGCATGTCAGCTGCAGAAACGGCCATGGTGGCAGGCAAAAACAGGAAGCCAAAAAGCAAAAAATGCCAAACAAGGAACCAGCAGCAGAGAGCAGGAAGAATAAACAACCAAACCACCCCTACAAACTGTGAACCAGGTGTCTGGTGGTTAGTGTTCTGTCTGGGTTCCCCCAGATGCCAACACCAACTAAAAAGAGTATCCAGACACGCTGATAAAAAGCAAAGTCATTTTATATCTTTGAAAACAAACACGGATAACAAAAACTGTTCTTACAAACTGGAATGCTATGAAGCTTCACAGAAGAGTCACGATGGCCAGACAATACAACAGGCTTTTTGCTGGCACACACACCACTGTAGATAATAAAACCCACGCCTCCCCCAAGTTTTCAGCCTTCGAGGCCACAAGCCAAAATCAGAGACGCCAAGGATTGAAGCAAGGTCACAGGACTCCCAAAAGATAACTCTCCACAATACAGGAAGGGCGGGCCTGCCTTTTCAACCTTTCTGAGGAGAACCACACCCAAACCCAGCTGTTGCCTATTAGGGATCGAAATACCTGGCTAATTGTCCCCTTCGTTGTGCTGCCCTTCTCTGCCTCATATCTATGATAGCTTGTGCGTTCTCATCTAATGATTCCAGGCTACTCGCTGGGGAGAGCTCCCCCCCCGCGGGTCTCAGGCTGTTCTCCCTCCTCCTCGTCCTGACATTCCTCTTCCCCGTCTGCCTGGTCCTCCTCCTCCTCCTCCTCCTGTTCCTCGTCCTCCCCCTCTGAGCATGGTGCCGGCAGAGTTCCAGCCGTTCCCTGAGGAGCCTCAGACTGAATCACAACAGTGCCAATACCAACCTACCACAAAACTTTAGAAAGTTTTTACTCGTGAATTAATAAAACTATTGGATTAATTTGAAATCACAATTTCATTTAATGATAGGTCTCATTGAAGCAAAAGGCTGATCCAATGGCAATGGAAAATGAAATTGTATGCACCAAAATGGAACACAAAAGTAGTTTTTGCAGAAATGGCCAAACTGATTTACCGTATATACTCGAGTATAAGCCGACCCGAGTATAAGCCGAGGCACCAATTTTTGCCACAAAAACTGGGAAAACGTATTGACCCGAGTATAAGCCGAGGTTAGAAAATGCAGTGGCTACTGGTAACTTATAAAAATGGAAAACAATAAAATTACATTAATTGAGACATGTTTTAGAATATTTATTTTAAAGAAAACCAGTAAACTAGCTCTGTAAATTTAAAAGAGGGTAAACAAATTAACAATATTAACAATAAATTAAAAAGTAAAAAAAGTAGCTCGATCAGGAACAAAGCTAAATCCTTCAAAACTGGATTCCTTCTCATCATTAATTGGATTTACATTATTGTTCTGTTTTTATATATGCTGTGAGCCACCCTGAGTCCTTGGAGAGGGATTGCATACAAATCCAATTAAATAAATAAACAAACAAACAAACAAATAAGTGTATCCAAAGAAGAGCTTCAGCATTAACTGCTGTGAGGTTATCAGCATAGAAAACCAAATAGATAGATAGATAGATAGATAGATAGATAGATAGATAGATAGATAGATAGATAGATATAGATAGAAAGATAGATAGATATAGATAGAAAGATAGATAGACAGACAGACAGACAGAAAAATAGATGATAGATAGATAGATAGATAGATAGATAGATAGATAGATAGATAGATAGATAGATAGATAGATAGACAGATAGATATAAAGATAGACAGACAGATAGAAAAATAGATAGATAGATAGATAGATAGATAGATAGATAGATAGAAAGAAATAGATACAGATAGATAGATAGATAGATAGATAGATAGATAGAAAAATAGATAGATAGAAAGATAGACAGATAGAAAAAGAATTCCTGTCTAGCTCTGCCTCATAACACATTATTAGATCCTATCCAAGCAAGGACAGCAACTACCACAAAATACCATTTTTTAAACAGTTTAAATCCTTTCAAAGGAGGGGGAGGAGAATCTGACAGCAGGGGGCCTTTTTAATCCGACTCACCATTGCAAATGGCTGCCTTCTTTGCTTGAGCTAGGGAGAGGAACTACGGCGTGCGAGAGGGGACAAAAGCTGGTGCCTCCTCGCTCTGGCTCAAGCAATGGCGCCCTCGTGTGGTGACTTTGTCAATGACCCGAGTATAAGCCGAGGCTGTGTTTTTCAGCCCATTTTTGGGGCTAAAAAACTCGGCTTATACTCGAGTATATACGGTATTTGATTAAGGAGAGAATTATAATTACTTTTCTGAAAGACTGGAAAAAATGTACACGATTTTTGCTGAAAATGGATAAAAATTAGTGATTGATTGAGTGATTGCTTGAATGACTGATTCTAAAGTGTTGCTTATGAAAATAAGGGAATTATGACATGCAATATGGGAAGATAGAGATGGGGATTGTTATGTTTGTAACTGCTGCAAAGAATATTAGTAGTCATTTATTCAATTATAGTTATTTTTCTTGCTTTTTAATTTTATTTTTCTTGCTTTTTCATTATTCTTCCTTTTTGTCCTTTACCCTTTTATGAACTTTTTATATTTCTTCTTGTATGTTTTGCAAGTCTTTTAAATCTTTGTAAAATTTTCTTTAAAAAAATATTCATTAAGAAAATGAAATTTGACAATGGTATATTTGAAAGTCATATTTATACAAAGAGAAAACAAATAATAATGCTCAGTTGAAAGCTTCCCATACAGATATAACACAGGGGGCTTTTGTTTTATGCTTAATTTGTATCTTTTACAGAATGAAAGCCAAAAGAGATACTACAAAGTATATATTCAAGATATAGAAGAATTTGCCTTGTACCTATAAAAATCAATACATTTCATTGACAAAATGGCTTATATGTCTTAATCAGCTTTGAAGAAATCCTTATAAATCCTTTCAGAGAAATGGGGAGCAAGGTGAAACCATAATGGCTAATCTGTTCCGATCATTTTTATCCAAAAAGCAATAATACAAGAAGCCATTAAAAGATGACAGGATTAATTCTTACCCATCCTTTGAACCTTAGCAATGGGTGGTGGAGGGAAGAGAAACCAATTGACTTTAGGCCTCTACACTGCAATGTTTGGGTGTGGGTGTGGGTGTGTTAAATCCAGATTGGATTCACACTTATCATCAGCATTGATTCATCTATCTTTGGCAGAAAGTCTTGAATTTAAATAATATTTTTTGTGTGTTCTTTCATCCAGACAAATATAGTTAATCCTCAACTGATGACCATAATTGAACCCAAAATTTCAGTTTGTAAGTAAGCCAGTTGATAAGTGAATTTTGCCTCATTTTATTATCTTTCTTGCCACAGAGGTTAAGTTAGCAAAGAGCTGGGGTGGCGCAGCAGGTAAAGTCCTGTACTACAGGCCACTGAAGCTGACTGTAGATCTGCAGGTCAGTGGTTCAAATCTCATCACTGGCTCAACATTGACGCAGCCTTCTATCCTTCCAAGGTGGGTAAAATGAGGACCCGGATTGTGGGGGCAATATGCTGGCTGTGTTAAAAGTGCTATTGCTAACATGCTGTTACGCCCTTTGTTAAAAGGACACTATAAATAAACGTTTATTGTTATTAAAGTGATTATTAAGTGAATCTGGCTTCCCTAATTGATTTTGTTTTTCAGAACATGATGATCACATAATCCCAAGACCCCAAGATGGCCACATGACCCCAAGAAAGTGCATATCAATTGCTAAGCATCTGAATTTTGATCACATGACTATAACAATGTTGCAACAGTCATAAGCATGAAAAACATTCATAAGACATTTTTTCGGAGCTATTATTAACTTGAACATTCACTAAATAAATGGTTTTAAGTCTAGGATAATCTGAACACAGAAGCAAACTTGTGAAAAACAGTCCTCCACTAACATTAATAGAACTTGATTTTATTTACAATTAATCCATTACTTTTTGATTACTCCTGGAAATATGATTGACAGAAAGCTTAAAATTACAATCAATATGAGCATTCTGGTGAGAGAGGAAGGGATGGGTGGGAGGGAGGGAGAATGATAAAATTATTGATATTTTCTTATTATTTCCAGAAAGACAACAAGCAACTAAATACCGTACATGTCTAAATTGTGTATGCTTACTGGATCAAGTATAAACCGTATTATAGCTTCTATAATTCCATCAATCAAGGACTAATAGCTGCTTACAATTTTTTATCATAGCACAATTGCAAGAATAGAGGCAAACATTGAGCCATCTAAAATATTTTGCCAGCAAAAGATGCAGCTATATGGTTTCGTAATATTAATGGAATTTCCAGTTACTTGTTGCATTTTCATTTCTCTTTTGCCATAATCCAAACATAAACCAAGAAAAACAGCTAGCCATGATATATACAAAAGCCAACTTTATATAAATATAATAATTACAATAGATATTTCTTTCATTTTATTTATTTAGTATAATTCTGTCCTACTTAAACAAAGCACTTGCCATGTTTTTATTCTGTATGTGTTTTGTGTTTTGTTTTTGTTTTCTGTTATTTTAAAAAGCAATGCAAAATTATTTTAAAAGTTATTAAATTATGACATTATTAATCAATGCCAAAATAGAATCTCTGCTCAATCTGATTTCATATAGATGAAAATATATTACTGTCCATCTTTCCCAAAGGCAGTCACTCCTGTCTTCTACTTGTACTGTTTTTTAAAAAAATCCCATTACCAAGTTGTTGTTGTTTTTAATTTGGCCATCTGCTAGGCCAGGGGGTGTCAAACAGGCCAGATGTGACTCATAGAGTGCTTAGATTGGACAGAGGCACCGCCAAGTGTCCTTCGCTATTTCCATGGTGCCACCCTGGAAACAGCAAAGGACTAGCCCCGGGTATCTTTGCAAGGAAAATGGAGATTGGGAGGTCTGTGTTTCCACTGGCAAAGCACTGCAGGAGGCCTCTGCAGGCACCCCCTAGCACAAGTGATGTTGAGCTGGCCACGCCCACCTGGACCCTCAAGGTCAAAAACAATCCTGATGCAGCCCTCAATGAAATCGAGTTTGACACTCCTGTTCTAAGCAATAAGGTTAAACACCCTCAAAAGGCAATAAGGGTAAACACCCTCAAAAAATTCTGGAGTTGCTAAAAAAAATAGAAGAAAATGCAATTAGGAGCCATATTTTCTGTTGATGTTATGACATTTGGATCAGTTTTACGACCTCCCCCTCTTGCTCTCTAGTTTCATAATAATAAATTGCAAATGCTGTCAGAAAATTTAACTATGTAACAAAATATTATCTTTATTTTATCTCACAGTGCAGAAAAATAAAATAGACTGTTCCACTGAGCATACACAGAGTTTATTTGGCAAGCTAAACACACAGCTTATTCAGACAATAAGATTAAAACAAGTAGAACATAAGCAATAAAGATTTCCAAATCTCTTAATTAAAAGTCTAGTTTAAAAAAAAATTGCTTTCAATCAAGAGAAACCAGTTCTTTTTAAATTATCTCATTTCTTATGATTCCACAGCAAAGAATGACCATATATAGGCACTTAATAGTTTTGTGGCTTTAAGGAAATAGGAACAATAAGGACATTTTAGCAAATACTTATAAAAAGAGAGTTAGCAAGAGGAGGTCAAACTGTTACCCATTCCTCAAGAAAAGGCCTCTTTTCTATTTATTTCCCTTGTGATTGAACTTTTAACATTTTAAATACAAACTCTGCAGCCTAATTATCATTATTACTTAAATAATATAGAAACTTGAAACTCTGGGAAAGCTCAAGGCATTCAAAGTTCAGCCATTTGGCTAAATCTCAACAATTCAATGCAGATGCTTCTTTCATAAATTTGTCAATGGTCTTCATGGTGGTGCTACCTCCATGCCAGAAACATCCATCCATTCATTCATACATTCATCCATCCATTCATCCATCCATTCATTCATTCATTCATTCATTCATTCATTCATTTTATATTTTATTTTTTGATTGATTGATTGATTGATATTTGAATTTGGATGCGGCCCAACTCCCAAAGGACTCTGGGTGGTTCATAACCAAAACACAAAACATACAATGTAATGTTAAGATCCCCTAAAACAGTTTAAAACAATTTTAAACCAACAATTAAAAACAATTAAAACTGTTTAAAAAAACACATTAATGATCAGATCCGGATGGTTTACCATTGGATCAAGGGCTCCAGGTCTTCCGGAAAAGTCAGGTATTTATGGCTTTCCATGAGGCCAGTAGGTTGGGGTAGTCCAGATCTCAGGAGATAACCAGTTCCAAAGTGTCAGAGCAACCACAGGGAAACCCCTCCCCCCCACAGGCCCACCAGCCAATACTGTTTAGCTGACAGGACCCTTATCGATCACTGGGAGCTATGTGATAGAAGGCGGTCTCAAAGATAGTCTGGCCCTAAGCCAATGATGGCAAATCTATGGCAAGGGTGCCACAGGTGGCATGCGGAGCCATACCTGCTGGCACGTGAGCTGTTGCCCTAGCTCAGCTTCAACATGCATATGTGGTGGCCAGCTGATTTTTAGCTTGCACAGAGGCTCTGAGAGGGTGTTTTTACCCTCCCCCTGTCTAGGGAAGACTTTAGAGCCTGGGGAGGGCAAAACATGAGTCTACTTGGCCCACTAGAAGTTGGAAAACTGGCCATTCCCAGCCTCCAGAGGGCCTCCTGTTTTTGCCCTCCCCAAGTATTGAACTATGGGTGTGAGCACTTGTGCATGCATGATGATGTGCACACATGCCCTTTTGGCACCCAAGGGGAAAAAAGGTTTGCCATCACTGCCCTAAACCATTGCCCAATTGGTCTCCAAAACCAAGGGAAAGGAGCAATAATTACTCTGTTCAAATATGAAATAAAACTTCATAGAACGTGTTCTGTTTTAGAATCTCACTTTATTAAATCTATGTTCCAAAAGAAGAAAAGTTCAAATTCCTTATTGGTTTGTACTGTATATGACATCTCACAGTTAGAAGATATCCTATTTTATCATGTTATATCCTAATGACTATCTAACCAATTCTAATTATTGACAAAACTGCAGATCCTAGTTTGACACAAATTACCATCCCATGTTTCTTAATCTAGTTTCATTTTTCTTTCATTTTCCTATAGTGTAGAAAAAAATTAAGGTTTGCAAGAAGAAATAGGAAAGTACATCTTATAAAGATGGAAAGCATACCTGCCTTAAATCCCACAATGTGTGTAATAATTTTAAAAAAGTTCATGATAAATTCAAAGGAGACAATAGCTTGCTGATATACCTATGTACAGTTATGGGCATCAGTAGTAAAGCCATTGGCTAATTGCTCTCCAAGACCAAGGAAAAGGAACAATCATTATTCTGTTCAAAAATATACAGTGTATCTATGTATCTATGTATCTATGTATCTATATATCTAGAGCTAGAGCTATATCTAATCTATATCTAAATCTATCTATCCATCTATCAATCTATCTTTCTCTGTGTGTGCGCCTATGTACATATGTCCATTATCCTTATGCCATATTCAGAAAATCAAGACCTTAATTTAGTCTAATTCCAAATGGTCAGATGTAGATGACCAGACTGAGGGGTCAAGCATGTCGTCAGGCTTGAGTCGCTTTGTGCCCACAAGAGATCTATATCCAGTTCACCTCAACTTCAGTTGACTCTACCATCAATTTCCTTTAACAGTTAGTTTTGAATACTAATAATCTCTTCGGATTCTTGTGAAGAGTGTTTGCATGCAATAAATCTGTAGTCATTTGAACTGCTCTGCTTCCTGATTTCATGCATCTGAGCCGAGAAAATCAGTAAGGATTTAATGTTTATTTCAAGAATTACCGCAGATTCTTTATACTGTAGAATGGTGGCTCTGGGTAAGTCCACAACCATTTCCTGATTATTTTATTCAATTTGTATTTTTCCAGAAACCTATGCACCTCTCCACTAAGAAACAAATATCATGGAATTTCAGATGATGGCTTCTCTTTCTTAACATTTCCAGGATTTGCACTGAAACAATATTTCCAAGCAATTGGTGTTTTCCTGCAATGCTCAGCGACTGTTAAGTCATGTTGTGGCAAAAGATTCAGCAATGTTCCTTAATGTTGTTCTCAGATTGGTGGTGTGAGCGAATGTGGGAACAGGCAGGAATGGTACTGTGATAAGAGGCAATCCAGCCCAGATGTTAAAGCTGTGGGAAAGAAATGTTGTCAAAAGAGACTCTACCTTAATTGCAAATCTGGCTGGGTTTTTATTTTTACTGTTTTAAAGATTGATTTTATCCTTGACTAGCTTTAAATATGTCTTTCCATGGGGTTCTTGCTGCCTGGCTTGGCCAACTGCATGGGATATTACATGCTGGAATATAAAGTTCAGAATTTACACACCTATATAATTAATTTCTTATAGTCACTAAAATTGTGTGAATTGTATTTCTGTGTGATTAACGCAATAACAGAATTAGGGTAGGGTGGGATGGGATGGGATGGGATAGGGTGGGATGGGATGGGGTAGAGTAGGGTAGGATAGGACAGGAAAGGACAGGACAGGACAGGACAGGACTTCTAGTCCAACCTCCTGCTTAGGCAGGAAACCCCATAACCATTCCAGACAAATACACTACTCAAAAAAATAAAGGGAACACTCAAATAGCACATCCTAGATCTGAATGAATGAAATATTCTCATTGAATACTTTGTTCCGTACAAAGTTGAATGTGGTGACAACAAAATGGAATTGATTGTCACTCAGTGTTGCATCCTAAGTGATTTCACATAAGTTGGATTTACTTTGAGTTATATTATGTTGTTTAAGTGTTCCCTTTATTTTTTTTGAGCAGTATAGTATCCAACATCTTCTTTAAAACTTCCACTGTTGGGGCATTTACAACTTCTGTAGGCACTGATATATTGTTCTAACTGTCAGGAAATTTCTCCTTAGTTCTAAGTTGCTTCTGTCCTTGATTCATTTACACCCATTGCCTCTTGTCGTATGCTCAGGTGCCTTAGAGCAGGGGTCCCCAACCACCGGGCCGCGGACCAGTACCGGGCCGCGGGGCATGTTGCACCGGTCCGTGGAGTCAGCAGCTGCTGGCCCTCATGCCGCCACCCCCTCCCTCCAGCGCTTCGCCTCCCGCCGGGCAAGAGGCCTCAGGAGGCAGGTTCTGCCGGCCACATGACGATGGACGGGACAGAGGGGCGGGAAGGACCGAGAGGCTCAAGCCTCTTTTGGCTTCTGCCGCGGGGCGCTTTTGCGTTTTTGGCTGGGGGGAGGCAGGAGGGCCAGCCTGACCCCCTGTCTCCAGCGCTTAGCCCCCGCTGGGCAAGAGGGCTTGGGAGGCAGGTTCTGCCGGCCACAGGGCGATGGCGGGAAAGAGGGGCGGGGAGGACCAGCACCCCCATGCTTAATCCCGCCCCCAACCACACCCCTTTCCGCCCCTACCGGGCCATAGAAAAATTGTCTTGCTGAAACTGGTCCCTGGTGGAAAAAACGTTGGGGACCACTGCCTTACAGAATAGGTTGACCCCCCTCTTCTTTGTGGCAGCATTTCAAATATTGGAACACTGCTATCCTGTCACTCCTAGCCCTAGCCTTTCATTAAACTACACACAACTAATTTTTTAAAAAATTGTTCTTTACATGCCTCTAGTCCTGTAATAATATCTTAACATGCTTTTATTGTTGCAACAATCAAAACTGAATGCAGTATTCCAAATGCCTTACCAAGACATTATAAAGTAATATTAACACTTCACATGATCTTGATTCTATCCCTCTGTTTATGCAGCCTAGGACTGTATTAGCTTTTTTGGCAGCTGCAGCATACTGCTGGCTCATATTTAAATGATTGTCCATTAGGACTATTGAGCAGAACAGAACTAGAACCTTTCAAAAAATTTATTTTATTTATTTGTATTTGTATTTTTACAAATAACTCAAGGTGGCAAATATATCAAGGTGTCTATTTTCTTTTTACAATTTTTCCCTGATGATTTTTTTTTATTTTTCTCTACAAATTCCATTTATATGTCAATACACACATACCTTAAAATATATCAAACACATAAATATACAAAAACTTTAAAACCATCAGTCATAAGTCAATGTCTTATTCTGTACCAATTTTCAACTCCTATTCATCAGTCTATCTCTCACATTCCCCTTCCTCTATTTCCATCTTCTCTTTATACTTTCTTACTCTCCTTCTCTACTTTCTATTTCCATCTTTATTTCTTCTCTTCTCTCCGCCTTCTACTTCCCTCCACTTCTCCTCTTCCTTTACTTTCTACTTCCTTCCTCTTTTATCTTTCCCTGAATGTTTCTTATCTTCATTCACATCATATTTAACAGACTGATGCTTTCTTCTATGCTTTTCAACCAGTGGTGTCATTTCTAACATTATCATTATACAGTGGTACCTCTACCTAAGAACGCTTCTACTTAAGAACTTGTCTAGATAAGAACCGGGTGTTCAGGGTTTTTTTGCCTCTTCTTAAGAACCATTTTCTTAAATTTCCCAGGAAATTTAAGAGCAGCACAAGGGCCCGGCCAGTTTCCTGCCATTCCCCCTTTAATCCTGGCCATCTTGGGCTTTTCTGGGCTGCCAGAGGAACCTTTCAGTAGCGCTTAAGGAGGCTTTGGCAGTCCAGAGTGAACGGAGCATTTTCCTTTCTCTGGGCGCTGCTTCAGAGTCCCTCTTTTTTGTTTTTAAGCCTTAAAGTTTTGGATTTTTTAAATTCATCTCACCTTCTTCCTCCAGAAGCATCTGCCCTCCTCCTCTTCTTCCTTCTCCTCCTCCTCCCACCCAAATTCCAAACTTTTATTTCTTTCCTAATGGATTTGCATGCATTATTTAATTTTACATTGATTCCTATGGGAAAAATTGCTTCTACTTAAGAACGTTTCTATCTAAGAACCTGGTTACAGAACGAATCAAGTTCTTAAGTAGAGATGCCACTGTAATTGCTTAGTGTTATTTCTATATTTATAGTCCTGTGGTCTAAGTAGATGTTATACCAACCTGGTATTGTGTTTCGGGTATTGTGTTTCGGGTATATGTTATTTTACTGATGCTGTCTTCAAAAAAAAAAGTAGTTTTGTCTTCTGGGAACCCCGCCAATTAATTCCAAAGTTTCCCACTAAATTTCCCACTATAGCTTACCTCCTCAAACTAGTTACTATTTCTCTTGCTGTTTAAATACCAGCCATAATGCTTCTTCCTCTTCCTTATTTTCTCACCCATCATTTGTTTTTCTTAATCCCTATTTTTCTCATGACTAAATAAATGCCCCCTAAAATTTCACCATTCATTGTGTAAGTTGTCATAAGGTGTTAGTTCATATTAAATTCTTTGTATATTATTTCAAATCAATATCTTTTTACAATTTTGAAACTATTACTGTTCTGAAATTTTGACAATACCCAATGCACAGAAAACATACAAATAGCAAGTCTAAACAATTGTATTAATATGACTCTTCCAGTAACATAAAGATTTACAAAGATTTTATAACTCTATCCAAAATTATGTGAGCTATATGAAATATTTATATACACAAACATACATCTTAACTGAAACTGAGAATCAGCTTCATAAGGTAACACCTTTTATTCTTTATTGCTAATTAAGTATGACGTCCATGTTTATCCTAGCACTATGATTAGAAATACCTTATTCTGTGAAAGACAGTTTTATAGTGACAACAAGATAAGTGCATTACTAAAGAAAAGAATCTATTGCCATATTTCTATTTTTTTCTAGAATCCAGACTAGTCTTTGTCATGAAATCTAGATTTAATAAAATTATTGGGCCAGAAACAAATTATCAATATTTTGCACCAATCAATTGGTTCAGATTTCCTTTAATAACTTTGAAATCCACCAGCAATTTTTTCCTAATGATCCTTGTAAAATGGAGCACATAGTATCATACTGTTTTTGTTTTTAATTCAGGGTGTTTATAAGATTTAATGGAAATGCAGACGTGCAAGATACAAAGTTTATTTTAAAGGCCACTTCCCATGCCATTAACATACTTCCTGGTATAGAAAACAATGTTCTCATTTCAGGGTAAAGGTGGGTATTAGAGCCATGGTGCTATTTTAATCCTCCATAAACAGCTGGGAAGGAGCATTGATCTATTTTGGTAAGAGCAAACAAATTATAGGAAGCACTGAAGTCCAAAATGCATATTACAGCTGTTCAAAAGTTTGCACTGTAGATACATTCCAACAATCTAATGGGAACTTACTACTTCTTTCTAGAAGAGGAAGTACTGTTTCCAGAGGACATACTTATAAACATCAGTTTAATTGATAGAGTCTGTTTAATTGATATAGTCTATTAGAAACTATAATTTGTATAGTTTAGAAAAGATTACCATATTTTTGGAGTTTAAGATGCACCTTAGTTTGGGGGGAGGAAAATGGGGGGTGGCAGAATTCTGCCTACCAAATATTCATCTGGTTAGTCCTTAGTCCGGTCAGCTTCAGCACATTAGTTTTCTCGCTAGTTTTGAGGTTGGGGCTGGTGAGGAGTCAGCTTCAACACCTTAGTTCCCTTGCTGGTTTTGAGGCTGTGGTTCTAAAGCACAGCTGATTTGTCAGAGGAAGCAGCAATTAAAAAAGCAGCAAAGCACAGATCACTTAGCTCATATTGGGGTTGAAAAATAATTCCAAAAGCACATCTGGTCCTCAGAGGGAGCTCCGATGACTAAAGCAGGGAAAACACGGAAGTGATAAGAGAAGGCCGCAACTGTTCTGGGTAGCCATTTTGGGCACTGCCTATTGAGTGTTTGGAGGCTGAAAATACAATGCATGGAGCCCCAAAACACAATATATCGTCAGTGGCAATTTCCTCAATCAGGAAGAGGATGCATGGGGACTGAAGGGTAGAGACCATCAGGTAGGCAGGCTTACATTCAGAATACAAGATGCACCCAAATTTTCAGCTTCTTTTAGGAGGTAAAAAAGTGTGTCTTATACTCCAAAAACAGTATATATCAGTATATATCATCAACTCATCAGCATATACAGTGGTACCTCATGATACGAACATAATTGGTTCCAGGAGGAGGTTCGTAAGGTGAAAAGTTCGTAAGACGAAACAATGTCTCACATAGGAATCAATGTAAAAGCAAATAATGTGTGCAAATCCTTCAGGAAAATCCCAAACTTTAGAAGGGAGGCGAACAGAGGGCAGGGAGGAGCAGCTAAAGGGGGCGGGTGGAAGAAGCAAGGCTAGGCTAAAGGGTGAGTGGGAAGGAAGAAAGGCAAGGGGGGCGCCCCTCCCTTTTTTTTCTTCAAAAGACACTCTTTCAGTGCCTGTGGCTGTTCTCTGTAAAGTCTTTCCTCCTCCAAGCCGCCCCTCCCTTTTCTTTCTTCAAAAGACACCCTTTCAGTGCCTGCAAGCACGCTGTTCTACTTTTGTTAATGGAAAGTCTTTCCCCCTCCAAGCCGCCCCTCCCTTTTCTTTCTTCAAAAAAAGGGGAAAAAAGAAACCCTTTCATCCCAGCAGCAGCGGCTTGGGTTCGTAAAGTGAAAATAGTTCGGAAGAAGAGGCAAAAAAATCTTAAACACCGGGTTCATATCTTGAAAGGTTTGTTAGAAGAGGCGTTCGTAAGATGAGGTACCACTGTACTTTGGAAGAAACTACAGGTAGCTTTCAACTTATGATCCCACCTGAGCCCCAAATTTCTGCTTCTAAGTGAAGCATTTGTTAGGTAGGTATTGCCCCATTTTACAACCTTTCTTGATACGTATGTTAATGAATTATTGCACTTAAGTTAATAGCATGGGTGTTAAGTGAATCTGGCTTCCCCACAGACATTATATTGTCAGAAGGTTTCACAAGGTGATCACATGATCTCGACGTCGGGACACTGCAATCATCATAGATATGAACTAGTTACCAAGCATCTGAATTTTAATCAGGTGATCGTGAAGATGCTACAACAGTTGTAAGTATAAAAAAACAGTCATAAGTCACTTTTTTCAGTGTTGTTATTAATTTGCACAGTCATTAAACAAACTGTTGTAGGTTAAGGATTATTTATATTCAATATCGCATTTATTTATTAATTAAATTTTTATGACGCTCTTCTCCTTAGACTCAGGGCGGCTTACAACATGTTAGCAATAGCACTATGTGGCATCGGACCAGAATATCTCCGGGACCGTCTTCTGCCGCACAAATCCCAGCGACCAGTTAGGTCCCACAGAGTTGGCCTTCTCCGGGTCCCGTCGACTAAACAATGTCATTTGGCGGGACCCAGGGGAAGAGCCTTCTCTGTGGTGCCCCCGACCCTCTCCCCCCAGATATCAGAGTTGCCCCCACCCTCCTTGCCTTTCGTAAGCTCCTTAAAACCCACCTCTGTCGTCAGGCATGAGGGAATTGAGATACAGTATTCCCTTCCCCCTAGGCTTATGAAATTTATGCATGGTATGTCTGTATGTATGATTGGTTTCTTAAATTGGGGATTTTTGCATTACTTTTAATATTAGATTTGTTCATATTGTCTTTTTACTGTTGTTAGCCGCCCCGAGTCTGCGGAGAGGGGCGGCATACAAATCTAATAAATAAAATAAATATATATATAACAGAGCCAGCATATTGCCCCCACAATCCAGGTCCTCATTTTACCCACCTGGGAAAGATGGAAGGCTGAGTCAACATTGAGCCGGTGATGAAAACTGAACCATTGACCTACACATCTACTGTTAGCTTCAGTGGTCTGCAGTACAGCACTCTACCTGCTGCGCCACCCTGGCTCCATTGCTACCAGTACGGATAAGGATGGCACACCGGTAGCAAAAATTGAGCTGCAACTGCAGTTTTGCTTCTGCTACAGGCATGGGGGCATGTCCCAGTGAGATTTTGCTTCTGTGCATGTGCAGGAAGCAAGATCTCACGAGGGGACGCACATGTGAGATTTTGATTTTTTGCTTCTGTACATGCACGGTCCTGCAGCAGAAGCAAAGCTGCATGCACAGCACACCAGCAGTAGCAGAATCAGGAATCCGCCCCTGCTTACATATTTTATTTATTTTATTTATTTATTTATTTTGTCCAATACACAATGAGGGTTTTAGTGGGTATACACATTGTAAAATACATGATGAAGGTTATAGAGGAGATACTCATAGTAAAATATATCTAAGAAAGAACAGAAGAGAAGATATAGGAATAGAACATATCAATGAAAGAATAGAAGAAGAGATATAGGAATAGAAGAAAGGTATAGGAGATATAGGAGAGCAACAGCAATCTGTTGTGTGCTCTTGTGTTGTTGTGGTTGAAGCTGAAGTAGTCGCCGATAGGCAGGACGTTGCAGCATATGATCTTGTGGGCAATACTTAGATCTTGTTTAAGGCGTCTTAGCTCTAAGCTTTCTAGGCCCAGGATTGAAAGTCTTCTGATCTCAAGACCAACCCTAACCCTGTCTAATAATCTCTCATGTTGAAATAAAGCTATCCCACTCCCACTTAACCTACAAAACTCAACATGGTCTCCACAAGGAAAAAAGGATGTTGAGACTCTAGAAAGAGTACAGAAAAGAGCAACAAAGATTATTAGGATATTGGAAACTAAGAACAGTTGAAAGATTTGGGTAATTCTAATTTGCTGAAAAGGAGGGGTGATATGATAGCAGTATTCCAATGCCATAAAGAAGGTGGTGGTGGTAAACGTATTGTCCAAAGCACATGAAAGCAGAACAAAAGACAATGGGTGGAAACTAATCAAGCAGAAAAGCAAAATGGAAAATAAGGAGAGATTTTCCAACAATTAGAACAATTAATAAATGGAATGACTTTAATTCAGATTGGACTAACATTTATCTGAAATAGGGTATAGGGTTTCCTGCCTGAGTATGTGGTTGGACTACTGGACAAACTTCAAAGTCCCTTCCCACACTGTTATTCTTCATTCTGTTTAACATGGAGTTTTCCTCATATTCAAGATGATTAGCGATAGCTGTAACAAAAATGTGTGGGAAGAATCCTTTCTCAGATTTTAAACTATACCATCACTGGAGTCAACAATACTTTGATAAATGGGATGTGATCTGATTCAGTGTGCAACTGCTTCCTAAACCAGAGCTATACAAATATTTCAGTATAAACAGTAAAGTATCCTTCAAGGCAAACTCAGTTCCTGAACCATGAAGTTTTATTTGCAACAATACAGAAGTGATTTATTATTGCCCTTTCCAATGGTGAACACACCTGAAAAATACAGTTTTTAAAAAGTAATATTTTTTAAGTGCAATGATTTTCAGTTTGTTACAATATTACAGATTCGTTCATTAAATTAAGCCATTCTGATATTTTTGCTAAATTTAAATCGTGCAATAATTTTTGTTATTTCTCAGACTGTTACACCGCAATTAGTTCTCAATTACCTTTCTAAAGTGCTTTCTCTCACGTGTGTACCATCATAGTTTAATAGAGATACATTCTTTCTCACAATTAAACTGTAGTTTCCAGTCACATTTCTGAAAACAGGCCTCAAGGCTGACCTCCTGTGGAGTACTTAGTCCTACTCATTAATTAGTTTAAGTAAAGATTTAAATAGCACTATTCATATACTGTACTCACTCACAATATAATCTAATTTGTACCTTTACAGTGACTTACCAAAGAGGCAGCAGTTTTATTCAATTACACAGATACATATACATTAGTGCCTTTGCCTGCCCTTCCCTGTGTCTATTTCACCATAGTTACTTCTACAAAAGTTATAGAAACATAGAAACATAGAAGTCTGACGGCAGAAAAAGACCTCATGGTCCATCTAGTCTGCCCTTATACTATTTTCTGTATTTTATCTTAGGATGGATATATGTTTATCCCAGGCATGTTTAAATTCAGTTACTGTGGATTTATCTACCACGTCTGCTGGAAGTTTGTTCCAAGGATCTACTACTCTTTCAGTAAAATAATATTTTCTCATGTTGCTTTTGATCTTTCCCCCAACTAACTTCAGATTGTGTCCCCTTGTTCTTGTGTTCACTTTCCTATTAAAAACACTTCCCTCCTGGACCTTATTTAACCCTTTAATATATCTAAATGTTTCGATCATGTCCCCCCTTTTCCTTCTGTCCTCCAGACTATACAGATTGAGTTCATTAAGTCTTTCCTGATACGTTTTATGCTTAAGACCTTCCATCATTCTTGTAGCCCGTCTTTGGACCCGTTCAATTTTATCAATATCTTTTTGTAGGTGAGGTCTCCAGAACTGAACACAGTATTCCAAATGTGGTCTCACCAGCATTCTATATAGCGGGATCATAATCTCCCTCTACCTATTTGCCAAAATGACATCATAATGCATTAAATTTGGAGTTAGCCCAATTAGAATATAAACCTGTATAATTATATAAATACTAAATAACAATTTAAATACAATTTAAAATACGCAGAATTTAATACCTCAGAGAAGAAAATGGTTGCATATTCTAGTACCTTTATCTAAAATAAACAGTTGTACAAATTAACATATACACAATATCCCCTTTATTGTATTTTAGTGATACATGTGTAACAGGACAAAGATGATCTATTGTAATCAAATTAAGCTTAAAAGCACTCAACTACCCTAATTAGGGGAAATGGTACCTACTATGTGCTTTCAGCAATATGAATAAAATGGATTTACGTATCCCATAATTACAAGTAGACGAATGGTTTTTCCATATTAAATAACATGTTACATCTAGGCATATTATGTGAAAGCTAGATATTGAGGTTATCTTGCTTCTTCGGTCTCATCACCCGAAGCTATAAGTCAAAGAAAAACAAGGAACGGGAAGGTCTTGTCTTTAAAATATATGCAAGACTTTACTTAGTCTAAATTAGATAAAAAGGGAAAATAGAAAATTGGATTCTCTAACAAACAAATGGATCTTCAACATGCTGTTTGAAGTAATATCAATGAAAAAAACAGATTAAAAAGCTGTCGTTGGATTCATACATTATATTATATTTGCTGTACTAATACAAGGTGCTCTACCATAATTAAGTAAAAACAAACAGATTCACTTTAGACAAGCTTCATAACAAAAGCAAGAGTAAGGAATTGTTGTAAGCCACCTTGAGTCCTGCGGGATTGAGTGGCCTAAAAGTCAAATAAATTAATAAGCTGAATTTAAGTATTCCAAGTTCATGGGCGTGCCCTTGTTTAATTTCAAGAAAGATAGCTCGACTGTGGCAAAGCAAATCTTGTGGCACATTACAAACTCCCTATTTGTGGACTTCAGCATGCATCTAATAAATAGCCTTGAGATCTCTGAATCTTACACCATAATAAATATTTAAGTTATAGAAATGCCATAAAACTCTAATTCTATCAGTTTTAACTCATAAAAAGAGCTGCCAGTTGTAGTTAAATGCTGAATAGAAGAATATAGTAATGAGGACAAAAGAAACACAGAACAAAATCGAGTAGACTGCAAACTGACAATTGGATTTGTTATAACAAAGAAGAGCAACAGCAATTAAAAATGGGTAGGATGCACATATGAAGCTATGAATATATATTTAAGTTGTAGAAAGTATAGGAAGAAGAATTGCAGGAATTGGGTATGGATAGTCTACTCTAAAAGAAGACTTACAAGAGTTCCAAGGGTCTTTCCTACATAAGGGTATTACCAAACTAGATTATTCATTGTATGCCAGTTCAATTCAAAGCAATAAGTAGGATGGCCTGCAGAGGAGCCTGAAGACTCCAAGATCATAGACCAGTGATGGTGAACCTTTTTCCCACAGGTGTAGAAAGAGCACATGTGCACGCTATTAAACATGCGCAAGTGCCCACACCCATAATTCAATGCCTGGGGAGCGTGAAAACAGCTTTCCCCACCACCTGGAGGTCCTCTGGAGGCCGGAAATGGCCTGTTTCTTAACTTCTGGTGGGCCCAGTAGGCTTGTTTTTTGCCCTCTCCAGGCTCCAGAAGCTTTTCTGTTGCTGGGGAAGGGTAAAAATGCCCTTCCCCATCCCCCCCGGAGACCCTCTGGAAGCCAAAAACATCCTCCCAGAGCCTCTCTGCAAGCCAAAAATCAGTTAGCCAATACACCCATGCACATTGGAGCTGAGCTAGGGCAACAGCTCACGTGCCAGCAGATATGGCTCTGTGTGCCACCTGTGGCACCTGTGCCATAGGTTCGCCATCACTGCCATAGAGCAATAATTTCCAATCAGCCACACCTTGGTTAGAACTTGATACTGAAGTTTTTCAGAGAAGTAGGAAGACATCTCAACTTCATTTTCCAACTTTGCATGACATTTGAAGTGTAGGCCACTCACTATTATGCTGACTTCCCTTTATTCCTCTATCATCTTCCCCTGCCTATGCCAGAAGCCCTGTGCCAAACGTCCTGAGAAGGAGAATGAACTATCACCACTACCAAGTTTGACTTTTCAAGTAATCTCTTACACTGATAGAGCAGTTGTTCTCAACCTGGGAGTCAGGACCCCTTTGGGGGTCAAATGACCATTTCATCTTAGGGGTTGCCTAAGGCCATGATAAAAGACAAATTTCCAATGGTGTTAGGAACTAAAGCTTCTATTCTGGCACCTTTGAACAATTTTTTTACAACCCAACCAAGCAGGTGTTTACAGTGGGGATGTCCCTCTGACCTTCCTGCCTATCAACTTAAAGCTCTGTTGCAAGAATTGGGGCTATGCCTATGGTTGGAGTCACTGTATTAAAGGGTTGCGGCACTAGAAAGGGTGAGAACCACTGTGATAGACAAAAGGTATATTTAGCTCAGTTTAAGACATTTGCATGAGAGGAATATAGAAACAGATTGCGTTCGGGTAATGTAGCCCATGACATGTGACCTCATTTGTGTGTTCTTATTAGCCATCGAGCTATACCTAGACAGCTGAGTAATGGTGGTATGTTCTCCAACAATCATTTTTAACTCTTAACAAAGGATCATGCAACTGACTGTAGATGGGAGAAAAGAATCTCTTTTTCACCTACGTGTAATGGGACAGATTATGGACATAAGATCTAAAGAATTTCATCTCTTAGTAAGCCTATAATATGGACATACAAAATGATTTACTCATTTGTGTGGAATTTTATCTGGCTGAAAAAAGCATTTCTAAGCTTGGATCAGAACATTTCTCTTATCCCTGCATGAACTGAGAATTCTTCCACGGCATTTCATAAAGATGTAAAATACATCATTACCAAAGATTACCAAAACAATGCAATAATACAATACAGTAAGCATATTAATGATCCTTTAAATATAATAAATTACTCCTGGTATCTTAAGCTGAACTAGTTGATTCACCTCATTTAAATTTATTCTAAACTAAATTTAAGATTCACCTAAATGCTATCCACATAGCCTGTGTTGACAACAATCATTAGCCATTGCAAAATACAAAGTGGCTTAAACATAGGCTGCTTAATTCAACTTCCTATAACAATTTGTCCCGATTGCTATTCCAATGTACAGATGCCACCAGAGACTAGAATACCATACATAACTTCAAAATAAATTATAAGAACCTCTTATGTTGCTGGAAGGAAAGTGGAACAACTGTTGTTAAATTGAAGTACCAATCCTGACCTCACAAGACAACTAATGCATCAGAAAGAATCGTGACCGAGTTCAGCAACCTTTTTCAACCCATAGCAGCTAATAGATTCAGGTGTGCTTTTATAAAAGCCTGCTCTCATCTTATACATTCCCTGTAGAGAGGAAACAGTGCAACAAAGGAAAATGTAATATAGAAATGCAGAAATGCTAGATGTCTTTATGCTATTGAATGAGGAACTCTGAGATTTAAATTTGTTATCATCTCCACATTCATTGCTGAGAATACACAGTCACAATTCATGCACATATTGTGGGAAGGAGGACACAAAAAGGAATCAGTAGGATTCTCATGTACTTGGGAAGAAGTAGGAAGATATTAGCATTTGAATTTTTAAAAATGGGTTTTTGTACTAAATTAAAACCATTTTTCATTGGTTTGATTTATCTGAATTGTATATACATGGTATGTTTGTGTGTGTGTTTGTTAGTAAAATGGGGTTCTTTTTAAATATTTTAAATTATATTTGGATTTGTTATGAATTGTTCTGTCTTGCTGTGAGCCGCCCCGAGTCTGCGGAGAGGGGCGGCATACAAATCTAAATAATAAAATAAAATAAATAAAATAAATATGGCCAGTTATAAAGACTGTTAACAATATCACTTAGCTCCATAGTGCTTTACAACAGTGGTCCCCAATCTTTTTGGCATCAGGGATCAGTTTTATGGAAGACAATTTTTCTGCAGATTGGAAAAATTGGGGTAGAAGCACAACCTAGATAGATCCTGGCCATCTGCAGTTTTGCTCACTTGCTACTCACCTTCAGTTGTGCAGCCCAGTTCCCAACAAATCACAGCCCAGGGCTTTAGAGCACTCTGTAAGCCTATTACTCCCAACAATCTGGGTCTTCATTTTGCCAACTTCAGAAGGTTGGAAGGCTGAGTCAACCTTGAGCCATTCAGGATTGAACTGCTAGCTGTGACCAGAGTTAGCCTGTAATTTTTTATTCTAACTACTGTACCTTCTTACCGTATTTAATATATTTCAAAAGTGTTGGGGTGTGTGTGTGTGTGTGAGAGAGAGAGAGAGAGAGAGATGATAGACAGACAGACAGACATAATATTAATAGGTCTACATAACTGATGAATTTTTCAAGTGTAGTCAAGCATGTATACTAATCAATATCTACAGCTGTAGGGAAAAATAAAATGATGTTCTTGTTTATTAGTATTTCTCAAGACTTTTCATAGTATGTTAATCAATATTATTACAGTATAACATTAATTAATTTCCAGGCAATTATAGTCAATTTCATTTCATAAACCAAAGCAATATTTTAAAGCCTGTTTATAACCTGAAAAATTATTATGAATCTTATTTAGCCACTCCAATTAATATCAAATTAAACATTACGAACTCAACTTTTAAATACATGTATTTTTAAAGAAAAGACTATTTTGCAATTTCCCACTCTTTGAAGCTATAATTTCCTTTACCAATATCTATTTAATTCTTGTCAGAAAAATTAACAATTTACTGTAAATTAGATTAAGTTTGAATATGCCATGTTCTTACATTTGTAGCTTAAAAATCTAATAGTCAATTATGATAAATACATCAAAATGAATGCTTTAATAAATTTAATATAATAACTCATAATGTAGGAAATGAATTATCTTTTTGTCATCAAAGGCAAGCAATAGAGCATACAAGGACTCAGACACCTCAGTTCTGAATATGAACATGAATAACCTGTTCGTTAATAGCAGTATGAATAGCTTAAGTGGATGTGTGAGTGGCTTTATTCTGTGATGCTTGCCTTAGTAAGATATCTAAGATGAACAGATGAAGTCTTTTCCTTTGGTGGCATGAAAAAGTGACAGCGGCAACATATTGTGCATGCTAGTTAGTTAGTTACTTACCTACTTAGTTAGTTAGTTACCATATTTTTCAGAGTATGATACACAACAGAGGATAAGACGCAACTTAGTTTTAGACAAGGAAAATAAGTGGGGGAGAGAATTCTGCGCCTGCCTACCAGTGTCCTTAGCGTGGTCAGCTTCAGCACATTAGTTTGCTAGTTGGGATCATCAAAGCACATCATCGCAGATTGTCATCCAAAAACGTGATGCGACAGATGCCTAAAACATGATGCACAAAGGCTGATAACATGATGCACGCAGGCGGCGATTGGCGGTGATGTGCTTTGGACAGCTCTCAAATGGAGCATTTGGAGGCTGAAAATGCCATGGAGCCCAAAAATGCATGTCATTGTCTGTGGCAATCTCTGCAGTCAGGAAGAGGTTGAATGGTGGTAGGCAGCAGGTTGGGCTACATTCAGAGTATAAGACTCACCCAAATTTTCAGCCTATTTTAAGGAGGAGAAAGTATGTCTTATACTGTGAAAAATACGGTAGTTAGCTGGTCAGTCAGTTAATCAGTCATTTGTTTATTTCGTATGCAATTTTGGACAAATAGTTTTTAAAAAAACAATATTATCAAAGAGATTGCAAAGAATACAGTAATTCCATCTAAGTTTCATTTAAAGTGCAAATTCAACTCAATTTTCACCAAGTTACCATTTGAGGATAACTCCCAAAGAACTTTATCATATATATGAGTCAATAAAATAATTTTTTAAAAACCAGTGTTGATTCAAAACTTAAATCAGAAATATCTATAAAATGCTTATGCTAGTATTTATTCTTAACTTGCTATATAGGAAATTAAGCTATGCTACACAGTGTGGTAAATTATACTTTTTAAAAAACATGTTTGATGATTAAAATATAATTGAGTGAGTACATTCATTTCATTAAACTGCTTTATATTCTACAATGGCTTGTTTCATGGAACAAACAAATCACTTTATTCAGAACTTGTAAGTATAGGAACAGCCTGTAAATGCAGACAATATACAATGGTTTTTGCATTTTGCATAAACTTGACCACGTTAAGTTCATAATGTGATTACCCATCAGCTGATTAAGGGTTTGATCTTATATGGAAGGCCACCCAATTCTCAAATAGCAACAACATTTGGGTTCATATATCATCCCATAGGGTTTTCCATAGAATAGGCCAGTGTTTCCCAACCTTGGCAACTTGAAGATATTTGGACTTCAACTCCCAGAATTCCCCAGCCAGCGGGAGTTGAAGTCCAAATATCTTCAAGTTGCCAAGGTTGAGAAACACTGCTCTAGGTGGTTTACAATGTAGAAGTATTATTTACACATTTTCCCCAACAATCTGGGTCCTTATTTTATCTCAGAAGGATGGAAGGCTAAGTCAACTTTGAGCCCCATCAAGATTGAACTTCAGGCTGTGAACAGAGTTTGCATTTTAACCACTTATCCACCAGGGTTGGTGAAAATGATGATGGGCAGCTCACAGAATTAAAAAGGAAACAGTGGAAAGATACTCTAATTCTTATTTTTTTTATTTATTTATAATGAAATAATAATAATAATAATAATAATTATTATTATTATTATTATTATTATTATTTATTAGATTTGTATGCCGCCCCTCTCCGTAGACTCGGGGCGACTTGAATGGCTGGAATGAGCAGAGATAGATAAATTAACTGCTTTAATCGAAGTAGTGAATACATCCAGTTTTATATCTACTTGGACTTTTCAATTAAGACAAAAGATAATAAAATTTTGACTTTGGTGTATTACTGATTAGATAAATTTGTTGTTATGGAAATGGCTAATGCATATTAGCTATGCAAAAGTAAAAAAGCTGAAGTAGTAATGGTATTAATTTATTCTATATTCTATTTATTCACTGTTCTGAAAAGAGTTCATAAGTCAATGCTTTTCTTTCTCCCCCCCCCCCCTCTTTATCCTACACTTCCCTCTTCCCCATTTTCCACTATTTCCATTTGTATTATACATTTGGATAAGTTTAATTTTAAAAAATTAATAAAAAGGAATTAAAAGGAAAAGGGAGGGGAGGGGAGGTAAGAATTAAAAGTTGAGAAATGATCTCTTCTGATTACCGTAAATTGTACTTAAATCCCATATCTGGCAAAGAGATACTCAGGATAGAGATGTGTTGTCTACCGGGCATCACGGGAAAAACAGTAAATTAAGTTTGGCAAAGAAAAAGCCTTGCTAGATTGGGTCAAAAGCTCATTTAGCCCTATGTTGACAACTCACAACCATCCAGGAAGGCAATAATCGGGGCTAAAGGCAATTCCTAATAGCTGTTCTCTGAGAAACATTATTCAAAAGCATGGCGAGAAGACATCAATAACCTTATGTACCTTAAAAATTTATCTCCATAACTATGGACTTATTTTGATTAGTCTAGAAGGAAATAGTGGAGTGGGGTGAGATGAGGTGGGGTGGGATGAGATAAGATAGGGTGGGGTGGGGTGGGATGGAGTGGAGTGGATGAAGTGAAGTACAGTGAGGTGGAATAGAGTGAGATGAGATGGGAGGAATGGAGTGATGGGATGGGATGGAATTCTTTATTAGCCAAGTGTGATTTGACACACAGGAATTTGTCTCTGGTGCAAAATTTCTCAGTTGTTTGTATTTTATTATTTATTTATTTATTATTTAGATTTGTATGCCGCCCCTCTCCAAAGACTCGGGGCGGCTCACAACAAGATAGAACAAATCATAAATAATCCAAATAACTTTAAAATATTTAAAGATTTAAAAGAACCCCATATACTAACAGACACACACACAAGCATACCATGCATAAATTGAACATGCCCGGGGGAGGTGTTTCAATTCCCCCATGCCTGGTGGCAAAGGTGGGTTTTAAGGAGTTTACGGAAGGCAGGAAGAGTAGGGGCAGTTCTAATCTCTGGGGGGAGTTGGTTCCAGAGAGACGGTGCTGCCACAGAGAAGGCTCTTCCCCTGGGGCCCGCCAACCGACATTGTTTAGTTGACGGGACCCGGAGAAGGCCCACTCTGTGGGACCTAATCGGTCGCTGGGATTCGTGCGGCAGGAGCTGGTCTCGGAGATATTCTGGTCCAGTGCCATGAAGGGCTTTAAAGGTCATAACCAACACTTTGAATTGTGACCGTAAATTGATCGGCAGCCAATGCAGACTGCGGAGTGATGGTGAAACATGGGCATACCTAGGTAAGCCCATGACTGCTCTCGCAGCTGCATTCTGCACGATCTGAAGTTTCCGAACACTTTTCAAAGGTAGCCCCATGTAGAGAGCATTACAGTAGTCGAACCTCGAGGTGATGAGGGCATGAGTGACTGTGAGCAATGAGTCCCGGTCCAGATAGGGCCGCAACTGGTGCACCAGGCGAACCTGGGCAAACGCCCCCCTCGCCACAGCTGAAAGATGGTTCTCTAATGTGAGCTGTGGATCGAGGAGGACGCCCAAGTTGCGGACTCTCTCTGAGGGGATCAATAATTCCCCCCCCAGGGTAATGGACGGACAGATGGGATTGTCCTTGGGAGGCAAAACCCACAGCCACTCCGTCTTATCAGGGTTGAGTTTGAGTCTGTTGGCACCCATCCAGGCCCCAACAGCCTCCAGGCACTGGCACATCACTTCCACTGCTTTGTTGACTGGACATGGGGTGGAGATGTAAAGCTAGGTATCATCAGCGTATTGATGATACCTCACCCCATGTCCTTGGATGATCTCACCAGGAGTTCCTTTTTTTTTAGATTATGCCAACAGGAACAGTTGATACCTGCCTTTTCATATTGCAAAATCTACATGCCCTTTGTTTTACAGTACGAGTGTAATTTTCTGTTACTAATGACCAGGTTTTAATGTTGTCAAAGGATGTGTGAATCAATCCACAAGTGAATTAAGTAACCCAGTTTGGAGCATGATCAGGGAGAGCAACTAGATTAGATCCAAAGCTTTGCTAAACTTGTGGTTTCTATTGAATGATGGTGACAACACCCACCCACCCCCTAAAAAGCAGCAGTTTTTCTAATTTTGTGTATAACTAAAGTATTTATCTGCAGCAAATTTAATCTTCAAAGATACCCCGGAATCAAAGCGAAACTGCTACTACTTTCTTAAAGCTTAACAGTTGTTTAATACAAAAGGAAACTACTATAAATGTTTTTAGGGACATGCAGCCAAGATAAAATGTTAAAATAATATGAGTTTTCATATTTGTATTCAGTTTCCATAGCCAGCAGCATTCTACATGGCCAAAATCATCCTTTTCTGATGTTATGCTTGCTCTGATTTGAAGAGTATAATTACTCATGTATTACCAGCATATGCTTTGCTTTGATAAATAACATTGGCATCTTAAGATTTTTTTAAAGCACAGCAAAATTTAATAAAGTTATCATTATGTAATATTCTGTTAGCAACGACTGTTATCAGATACAGTAATCAGATTTGGGGGGGGACGACTGCAAAACAAAAAAAACCCCTTTTGATTTTGCAATTAAATTCTGCACATTAACTATAAGCTGATAAACAATTATAGCATATTGCTCCTTTCAACAAGTAGAGCCAGCCTTTAGTTATTTAAATTGAGGATTTTAGAAATATGCAAGCATACAGAAATTAGCCCAACAAACTAATTAATTTTATGCCACGTAATTTAGATTGGATTATTTTAAAATAACACAAGGAAAAAATTAATTAAGGAATCTGAAGAGCCAGAATATGAGAAGCAAAAATTACATTTGTCTTCAGTTTATATGTTGGGATATATATATATTGTGTGTGTGTGTGTATGTGTGTATGCAGTGAAGGGCTACCAAAAATTTTACTATCACACTATGGGTGTGGCTTATGCATTTTTTTCAACATCTTTCAGTGCAAATTGAGTGTTCTGGGGTGGAGTTTTGCTACCCCACTGTGTCCGCACACCCGTCCGGGCAGTAGCCCATGTGTATGTATGTATGTATGTATGAATGCATGCATGTAATATATATTTTACTGATAAGGAAGGGAAATTAGTATAGATCTATTTCAAGCTATTTTGCTCTCATCAGCTAGCCATACCCTTACCGGGATTTGAACCTGGACAGTCTGCCTGTAAGGCAGTAATTTTAACCTCTAGGCCACAGGTTCTCTTCCTGTCTCAGCTTCTACAAGGGAAGAGTTATATGTCTTTTTTTCTGTTAATTTCATCCTGGTCTACCCAAATATGGAAGGGAGCATACTGCTTCCTTTTTGCCATCCTCCCTTTTCCTTTTAATTCCTTTTAATTAATTTTTTAAAATTAAACTTATCCAAATGTATAATACAAATGGAAATAGTAGAAAATGGAGAAGAGGGAAGAGAAAAATAGTGGGGGAAGAGAAAAATAGAAATAAAACTGGCTGTATTCATTACTTCGATTAAAGCAGTAAATTTTTTATAGTCAACAAACTATATTCTATATGTGTAATATATTTTTGCTGATAATGAAAAGGAAGGGAGACTAATATAGATCTATTTTCAAGCTATTTTGCTCTCATCAGCTAGCCATACACTTTCTGGGATTTGAACCTAGGATTTAACTTCTAGGCTAAAGAATCTCCTCCTGTTTTAGCTTCAAATCCCTGTAAGTGTATGGTTAGCTGATGAGAGAAAAACAGCTTAAAATAGATCTGGTCTCCCATCCTTTTCATTATTAGCAAAAACATGTTACACATATAGAATCTAGTTTGTCAGTCAAAAAAAAATTAACTGCCTTGAATGATCCCAGGTAGAATAGGGTGATTCAATAGAATATACACATACAGATACATATACATATATACACACATACACACACACACAAACAAACACACAGTTGAGAAATAGTGATTGTTTAATGTGGGAAGTTGGTTTTTTTTTTTAATGTAATGAAATGACCAATGATTTGATCAAGGTACTTCAGCAATTGAAAGATAAATGTGGACTAAAAAATAAGTAGACAAGCGAAACGGCAATACAGATGAGCTAAAATATTACAAAAATACATTTGGTTGCAAATAACGAATAGAAGCCAAACTGAATCACATCAGATAAAATATTTAAAAGTTTCATCTTTTCTTCCTATTCTTCCAGACAAGGAGGGCCAGCTGCCCTATTAACCTGCAGTTGCTTTGACAATTAAGAGGCAGCAGAAGTCAAATTATGCAACCTCAAATAAATTTCAAACGTAGTGTGCTTGCCTCTTTCGATGCTTCTGTTCTTAGATTTGCAGATGTAATCAGCTGTCTCTGCCAAACTTGACACATTATAAAGCCAAATGTGTGCTGTTAATCAAAACATGTATAAAACCAAGATGTTATTATAATCGGCATTGCCAAAAGGGCACCGAAATTAGACTCATAACCCTAAAATGCTCTCTGCAGTGGCATGAAGTCACCATTTCTGTATATTTGTTCCTATATCTAATTAATGGGAGTAAGGGAAAAACTTACTTGAGACATAATACTCTCACTAAAACAACTTGCAATCAATTAATGCTGTCAGCAGTTAAACTGAATTTTCTCTCTTCCATGTGGAGGTGAATACACTGAACAGATTGATAATTCCCATGGAGAGTATAGCTAAGTGTTTCTAAGCAACCTTGTTCTATCATTTTCTGTGACAAAAACAAGAAAAAGAGTTTGAACTGCAGTCTGATGGAGCTATGAATACTAATGAAAACCCAAAAGAAAAGTACTTTGTAACTGAGTTCTGAATCAAAATAGAATACTGGGTCCTTTAAAAAAATCTGAATAAAGGATGTTGCATAATTCCATACATATATCTAAACATAGCTAAATTGTTGGCTAATTCTGTTTTCACGCTTTTCTCATTCCCTTTTTCATGACATAAACAAGTATGTTTGTGAATTTATTCAAATTCACCTTCTCAACCAATGCTGAACTCATGAAAGCACAATATGTATTGTTGTAATAGATATATGCAGGTATCATCTACACCTACACCTAACCATTGGAATAGATGCAGTTACTTTTTAATTAAAAAATGCTAAGTAAATCCAAGTCTTTAAATTTAAATTCTATTCCTTGTGCTTCTTGTTTTATTTTTAAAGTTGCAAGCTCTAAAGTAGAATAAAATTGATTCAACATTTGTTTTGTTTTTAATGTAGAAATAAATGTTTCTTTATGTTTATGTTTATTTAGATTTGTATGCCGCCCCTCTCCGCAGACTCGGGACGGCTCACAACAAAGTGAAAAAATAGTTTACAACAAATCTAAATTCTACTAAAAACATTTAAAAGACCCCGTTTTCTAAACACACATACATACACACACATACCACTCATAAATTGTATATGCCCGGGGGAGATGTCTCAGTTCCCCCATGCCTGACGACACAGGAGCTTACGAAAGGCAAGGAGAGTAGGGGCAGTTCTAATCTCCGGGGGGAGTTGGTTCCAGAGGGCCGGGGCCGCCACAGAGAAGGCTCTTCCCCTGGGTCCCACCAACCGACATTGTTTAGTTGACGGGACCCGGAGAAGGTCCACTCTGTGGGACCTAATCGGTCGCTGGGATTCGTGCGGCAGCAGGCGGTCTCGGAGGTATTCTGGTCCAATGCCATGAAGGGCTTTAAAGGTCATAACCAACACTTTGAATTGTGACCGGAAATTGATCGGCAACCAATGCAGACTGCGGAGTGTTGGTGAAACATGGGCATACCTAGGTAGGCCCATGACTGCTCTCGCAGCTGCATTCTGCACGATATGAAATACTTTCATAACAAGTATCAGAGTAGTTTTTGTTGTTAGTATCAGTCTTGCCTTGGTCTTTCTATTCTGATGTTTAAAAAGGATGATGCTTGGCAGACACTTAGCCCTCTACATTTAATCAATTCATTAGTGCAAGACCAACTAGATTAAACAGATTGCCCTAACTCAGGATGGTCAAATTCATATCTTCACCTGGTTGCCATGTGACGTTAAACCAGAGGTGGGTGTGGCCAGCATGATCTAGCCCACGGATCACAAATTTGACAGCCCTGCCCTGACCTGCAGAAATAGATTTTGGCCCATACAAATAGATCATGCAAAGGAGTAAATCATTTGGTGGATATCAGTTAAGAAAGTCAAGAAGAGACATGAGTAGCATACAAAAAGCATCCATGCATCTTCTCCAACATCCTCTGTTCTAGGACAGGTTGTAGGAAAACTTCAACTAAACATCACTTTAAAAAAAAGTTTATAAAAGAAAATTGACCGAATAGAAAAGAAATCTAAACACTAACTGATGTTTTAATACTGCCATCGGGAATGTTTTATTTTCTGTAACCAAACTGCAAAGAAGTCCTAAGTAAGCAAATTGTTCAAAGACTTTTTATTCCCTCAAGTCAAGCTCATCAAACACCTAATGAATTTGTCTCCAGGGACAGTGTTTGATAATCAAGCTATAAATCATCCATCCAATTCAAGACATGTTGCTTGCTTCATTGAATGCACATAAGTAGAACAGATGCCAAAAGTTATATTTTCTTTAAAGTTGGCCAGATTATAGTAAATTAATGTACAGAAAGATTGAAGAGACATATACCATATTTTTAGGAGTATAACAAACATCTTAGTTTTGGGGAAGGAAAAGGGCGGGGGGAGAATCTACCTATCAGGTATTCATCTGGCTAGCAACCTTGGTCTAGTCAGTTTCAGCACATTATTTTATCTCTTGTTAGGGCTGAAAAAATCTGCTTCAGAGGGAGTAAAAATGAAAAATTCCTGCAATCCAAAAAGAAGTTCATTAGCACCTTGTTAGGACTGGAGAAAGGAAACTTTGAAAAAGCTACATTCTGTTTATAAGATGCACCCAAATTTTCAGCATCTTTTGGGAAAGGAAAAGGTGCATCTTATACAGTGATACCTTGTCTTACAAACTTAATTGGTTCCGGGACGAGGTTCTTAAGGTGAAAAGTTTGTAAGACGAAATAATGTTTCCCATAGGAATCAATGGAAAAGCGATTAATGCGTGCAAGCCCAAAATTCACCCCTTTTGCCAGCCGAAGCACCCGTTTTTGTGCTGCTGGGATTCCCCTGAGGCTCCCCTCCATGGGAAACCCCACCTCCAGACTTCCGTTGCCAGCAAAGTGCTCATTTTTGTGATGCTGGGATTCCCCTGCTGGGATTCCCCTGCAGCATCACAAAAACATGGAAGTCCGGAGGTAGTGTTTCCCATGGAGGGGAGCCTCAGGGAATCCCAGCAGCGCAAAAACGGGTGCTTCGCTGGCAATGGAAGTCCAGAGGCGGGGTTTCCCATGGAGGGGAGCCTCAGGGGAATCCCAGCAGTGCAAAAACGGGTGCTTCGCTGGCAACGGAAGTCTAGAGGCGGGGCATCCCAGCGGCGGTGGTGGGTTTGTAAGGTGAAAATAGTTTGTAAGAAGAGGGGGGAAAATCTTAAACCCCGGGTTTGTATCTTGAAAAGTTTGTATTTGTAAGACCAGGTATCACTGTACTTTGAAAAATACGGGTAGATGCAGATGCATTTTATTTAGACCTTTTTAATAAAAATAAACTATCATCAATCGAAAGTAACAAATCAGTGTAAAATCACCAAATTCAAGGAAGATTAAAGAAAAGGTAATCTGTCTATGCAGAAATCAATATGTCAGATGCCTGGCAGCAATGAAGCACCTGTGAGAATTCGGTTTGCACTGCTGTGGCAGTATGCAATATTCACAAATTGTTCAACCTTTGGTAACATTGCTGTTAGCCAAAAACAAAAACAAAAAAACCCCACCATTCAGTTTATGTCAAGATTTGTGAAGCTATCCGTGAAAATAAAAGAAAGAATTGGGAAATTTAAACTATAGAAAACCTGAGGGGGAGGTGAATAAGAATTCCTGTGTGAGCAATATGGGTCAAGAAATGGTCACATTTTTGTGTGAATCAACCAGCCCTTTGGCTGGAGGTTCTTAAGTTTATTTTGCTCCAGCAAAGATAGGAAGCGGCTTTCAACTTAAAGTCATTTCCTTTCTTCTCCAATTCCCTGCATCTTTCAAAAGCTTCTCACACAATTACACTCCTATGAAAACTGATCTTGAAGGAACCATGTTTATTAAAGTTGTAGCTCATTTTTTTTCCCTTTAACAGTCACTATAGATTGAAATCAGGATAAAATGAAGTAGAAAGGCTCAGCCTATGTTCCAATTAGGACCTAATCAGCATCCACCGCTTCATACAAATCTGATTTAAAGCTGCTGTACAAAAAGACAGAAGGAAAGGGTCTTTACCACTAGCAAAATGATCCCGAGACTTAACAAATGAAAAGTGATTTTCGTCTAGGAAAATCAAATTGTGTGCTCCAAGCAAGTCTTCGGCCATTAACTGAGTCCATTTTGCTAATGAAGAATCAGCTGTTTTCACGACAAATTGATCTACAAATATAGTTACTTTATAAATAAATATACTTTGGCCATCTTCACTGGTGAAGAGCCTAATGCTGGGAAAGATTGAGGGCAAAAGAAGAAGGGGGAGAGTCACTGAAACAGTAGGTATGAGTTTAAATGGACTCTGGAGGATGATAGAGGAAGGAAGGCCTGGAGGGTTGTCCATGGGTGTCATGATGGGTCAGACATGACTTCACAACTAACAACAACATAGTTCCCAAAACAAAAGCGGTACCATGGTAGACTTTTTAAAGTATATTTATTTGTTTGTTTGTTTGACTGCTTGTTTATTTTACTAATTAGATTTCTATGCTGCCCTTCTCACAGCAACTCATGGCAGCGTACAACATCATAAATACAACAATATACTGTATAAAAGAAATCTAATTTACTTTAAAAGACTGATTCAAATTGCTAAAAATGTTTTAAAAACCCACGTACAAGACATACACATTCATCAAATTCAATCATCCATAATATCAGCCAGAGACAATCTCATCACTCATGGCCTGCAGAGGTGGGTCTTCAGAGCTTTATGAAAGACCAGGAGGAAGGGGGCGGTATGTGTCTCTGGAAGAAGTTCATTCCAGAGGTCCAGGGCCACCACAGAGAAGGCTCTTTCCCCGAGGTCCCACAAGATGACATTGTCTGACGGACAGGACCTAGAGAAGGCTGACTCTATGGGACCTAACCGGCTGCTGAGATACATGACACATGACCCAAATATTCACTGTATAGCTATTATTACTAATAACTCTTCATTAATGCATTCACAAATATTATGAATCCATTAAATGCAAGTTAAATACATTATAAGGCTTATCTATCATCTATGATGAACTTGATCTCATAATTAAATGTATTCTAAGATACAACCTTTGTGTGTAACTGTTTTCCAGATATGTCAAGAGAAAAAGACCTTCCAAAACTGATTCAACAGGTAAGAATAAGATACTTGTACCAGTGGTCCTTAACTTATGATGTCATTGTGGTTGCAAGTCAAAGTACGCTTTTCCTAACCTTGTCATTTTTCATACTGTTAAGTGAAGGTGATTAATCAAATAACACAGTTTTTAGGTGAACAGTGTTGTCATTAAGTCAGCCCATTCTTCCAAAATGGGCAATTTTTATCAGAAACCATCGAATAACATTTCAAATCACAATCACATGATTGTGGGGCACAGCAACTAATTGTAAAGGCAAACCAGTTGCCAACCACCCAAAATGTAGTCATGAGATTGCAAGGGGTTTATTATTTTGATTTCTAGGTTGCCCTTCTCTGGAGACTCATGGTGGGTGGCCACTTTATTGTGGGCAAAAGTGATTCATGTGCTGCATAAGCCCATCATCAATCAAAATGGTATTTTAAAAAAGCTGGTGGTAAGTTGAGGACTATATGTATAACACTCACTCCAATAAAATATCTCCCCAATTAGACTCTGTCCAAATATTTGGATTTGGGTAATCTTCATTTGTCTAAGAAGTTTGCTAGGTGACTCTTCTTTCCTCTGCCCTCTTATAAATATGCCCTTTGTGCCATCTTCAGGAGTTATGAAAAGAGAATAACAGAATAAGAAATAGTAGGTCAAAGAAATTAAAAGCATGAGATAAGAAAAATAAATGTAACTAAATCTGGTTACGCCAATGCCAATTATTATGCCTTTCTATTACTTTCTAGCCTTGCAAAACACTCTTGGTTGCGGTATGCCCATACAAACACTACCCTTTCTTTTCTAAATTTCTCACTCTTCTCAAGAAGGACACTATAAACAACTAGACTTGCTTTAATTAATTCATTTATTTTCGTGCAATGGAATAACCATGAATGGGGACCGTTGGCGTCTGCTAATGATCCAAGGGCACCGATCCAATGGTAAGAGGTAGAGATAAGATTCTGTTCTTCCAGGTCTGTTAGAGATAATGAGATTTATAAGGTCATAGCTCAGAATACAGAGAGGGGGGGGGGAGAGAGAGAGCAAAAGAAGAAATATGTGCTCTACAAACTCTACTTCTTTATGCTCACTTGGGCAAATTTGCTCCTCTATTACTGCCTAGAGTAAAACATTGAAACAAACTGCGAAGCATTATGGTTGCTTAAGCATGCAAAATCATATGGGTACTTTATTAGCTAGTTTTCTATTAGCTCCAATGCACAGTTAGACACGTATTCCCTAATATTTGAGGAAATCTATATCTAGAATAGCTTTTAAAAAATATCACCACTGATCCTGCTAAATTCCAGTGCTAAAAGCTGCGCTGACTAATATCCTTCTGGAGCAATCTTCCAGGTTGACTTGAAATTATCAGAAGGAATCAGAGCAATTAAACAATCCCTATCAAAAGTTTGGGCCAATTACTGAGTCAACAAATGCAGCAATACTAACCCACAAGGGAAGCCAAGCCTTGCAGCTCATCCTCACTTCAGTTCCATCTCACATCATTTAATCTGCTTTATTTTTAATTACATTCTTTACTCAAGGCTCCTTTTGTTTGACCTTTTCCTCCCATTTCCAAAACAATGTTATTTTCAGTGTTCATGCTGCATTTCTACTTCCTTTAAACTTGACTATTTTTTGCTCTGTTTGCAACTATATTTTCTCTCTGAATAGATTACAGAGGAACCTTTCTTCGCTCTTTTTTGCATTAATTATTCACTTATAAGTATTTTTCTTTTTATCTGGATCTCTTTTACTTTAGCCTTCTAACTCTTTCTTTCAATGTTCCCCATCTGTGTTTCCAGGTAAAGTAATTATTTTCACCTTGTTCTAACCAGTTTCCACAACCCCCTTTTTCCTTCCATTTGTCATTCATCACTTGCCATTCATTCAGTTGGGAAATGAATGTACATCTTAACCATTTTTCCCAGAAAGGAATCAGATTGTTTTTCCTGTATAAAATTCTACATTACATTCCTTTTTTTCATTTTAAGATATATCAAATCGCCAAATAATAATCTTCATTTTGTATCTCTTATCATCCTTGTACTTTCTGCTAATTCTTTCACTCTTTCTTCATCAATAACCAAATAAACCATACTTTAAAAAAAATTCCAACATACACATAACAACTGATTTCACCTACGTGACAGGCAGTCATTCATTCTTCTCCAGGCCTAACCATTTCCCCCCGCCCATCACATTCATTCAGGGTGTTGCACAATTCACATGCTCAAATTCATGCTATTATGGATTATTAAATTTTCAATGTAATCACTTGAAAATATATGGAAAGCACATGGTGATGCTTTATGGTTTCTGTATAACAATAGGTCTTATAAACCAGAATTTAATGAAGATAATCTAATCTACCTTTCTAAGATGCTGAGGGGTAGTAAAATCACTTCCTGATGTCTAATAACATAAGTGAAGAAGATAGCTCACATTCTCCCCACATTTTTCTCTTAAGGCCAAGTTTCTTTAACATCAAATCCATAGAATGCTTGGCAGAGAAGCCTAACTGTTTAATAAAACTCAGAATCAGATATATTTAATCACTGCCTAAAATAAAATGGTGGTGAGGATATGGACCCAGGTACAAATTTATCTTCAGATACTGAAATTTACTGCCAGGTATTTGAATTAATCCCTGTATCTCAGCCCAGCCTTCACTAACATTTTAATATCTATCTCTGATAAGTAGTATAATTATTTTCAACTTATGACTGATTGGGTAGCAATTGTTCCAGCCTCTAAGTTTCAATGGATCAATGAGAGAGGAAATTTTGAATTTCTGACATTGCCCCCTCTCACAATCACGACTGCAGTTTTGTCACTGGGCAATTGGGCCAAATTTGAAGGTGACCGTCATCTCCCCGCAATAACATGACCGCATTTTATGACAATTTTTTCCAAAAACTAGAGTTTAATTCCACTTTTCAGCAAATCTGTGTCCATAGCAAATCATTAGTTGTCTTAACAACTATACTGACCCCCACAAAAAGGTCACATAGTTCTTGCCTTTACAATTGTCACATTACAACTACAAGGGGCAGGATCCATTACATTCATTACTTGGGGGCTAGTTGTAAATATATGCAGAAGACATTCCGAAACATTGGATAGATATAGCTTTCTTTGTGATAGAATAAAATTACATGTATTAATTGTAGTTAGGGCACATTTAAATTAAATTATATTTATTCCTCCCCTGCTTAATTTAGGAGGTAAGGCATTTTTGAAATACAGCCAAGGAATAAATACAGATTTTTGACAACTCCCTCTCCCAAGAGTTGTCAATCCCTGTTCCAGAATAAATAAATTAGGGCCGAGAAACATTAGATAGCATCCCAAAATAAAGAAGTGGAAAGAATAATAAGTAGCTATGGTCAGATTTCTTAATCCAGACCACCAAGATGAAATGAAAACACGAATTTTAATCTCCACTTCCTCTTTAAAATATATACTGCTGCATATCCTTTGTCATCACCAATTCAGATTATAAAAAACCCACTCAAGCATGGAAACTGATAAACCACCGAATTGCTTAGAGCTATTAGAAAACATTAATTCTACTCCCAAGGCTGAATTACATTTACAATTTCTGTCAATGGGGATTGGATGGAACCTTGCAATGATTAATGCTTTATCGGAGCATGCAGACTGACTTGGGCGGTTGGGGGGGCTTGGAGGGGGGAAACAAGGTTGCCAATTAGGATGTAGTGCTTGTGTTACATTTCATGAGCCAAGGGGGGGGGGGACCTGATAGAGTTGTCAGAGGCTCCAGTGCCATTACTGAGCTGAACTTTGACAAAAGTTAAGCATTTATTTGGAACTAATTCCACTAATCAGTTCAGTATGTGGTAGTTAAGATAACACACTGAAAATGTAACTTTTTCTGTTTCGTTCCTCCAGTTCAGGGAAGACCCTGTGATACAGCTTTCATAATAAAGAAAAGAAAGGACTAAAAGCAAAATAATGCTTTAAGACTTTCTGGGGTTTGTATACTTCATTTAATGGATGGGTGATTGGACTGGTACATATATAGATTTTAAGGTGGTATGCTAAGCAACCCATGAACTACTAGTTTTCATTTATTTAATTCCCCAAGGCCCACCTGTGAAACTTTTAACAATACAGTATACTGAATTACTACAGCGTATGTTTGTTTTTTCATTCTTTATAGAACAGTGTTTTTAAACCTTAGCAACTTTAAGATGTGTGAACTTCTTACTTTAAATTTATCTTAGTTATCGTTAAAATTTTGGGAGTTAACATTTACATGACGTAAGGCTGCCCAAGGTTAAGAAACACTCAACTAGAAGGAATTACAGTATAATAATAATCTTACACGTATAAACCACCCTGCATTCTTTGTGGTTACAATGTCAGCCTATTGCAGCAGAAGCGGAGTAACGACACGGACACAAGAGCTGGATTTAAAATGGGTCATTTTATTAATTAAATTTGCATAATTTATTTAAATAAATTAGCATAAATTAACTATAACCCTAAACAAGGACCCGCAGGGTCAAACAATTATTTCCGGGCGGAAAATGACGTCAGAAAAACTTCCGGGGTAACTTATGGGCGTAGCTCCATGCTGATCCAGGTGAGGGGCCACGCCTGGATCAGCACCTGACTCACTGCCATGCACCTGCATGTGGGAGGTCTCGCCGTCTATCCCATACAAGGGGACAGAAATGGGCGGGACCCAAAGACAGGTTCCCCCCAATTGCTCAGGTCGCTTCCACCATGAGCCTTTGGAGAGAACCTGTCAATCATCCCCAAAGATGCCCAACGGAGAACACGCAGTTGCTAAACACCACCCAGTTTTCCGCCCCTAAGCTGCCTACCCAAATGACCAAAGGTAAGCCAATTAGCCTAAACGGGGGGCGAAGCACCCCCTAACCGCCTATCCGTCACCGCAGTGCGGAATAGGTGAAAAAACGGTCACAGAAAAATACCGCAACCGCCAAAAATTCCTATTCGGGCCCCCTAAGGGCGACCCCCTTGGCACACTGAAAGATAGGGAGGGTGGGTGGGTGTTCGCTTCGTCGTCATCCAGGGCGAAAAGGAGGCCCTGGAGCCTGACCAGCCCTTTTATAGGGCTGCAGGCTCCGCCCCGGATGATGACACTGGGAAGGCCGAAGCCTCCCAGGAGCTAGCCGAGATCTCACGAAATCTCACAAGATCTCGGCCGAAAACAAGATGGCGGCTGCGCCGAGGGCCGTGTCTCCCTGGCCCTGCCGCAAAACGGGCCGGGGATGAAGTCACCAGCCAGGTATTACCTCCAAAAATCTGTGTCCTCATTTTATCAACCTTGAGAGGATGGAAGGCTGAGTCAACCGTGAGCAGATCAGAAGCAAACTCCTGGTTGAGGACAGAATCCCCTTGTAATACTGCATTCTAACCACTGCTCAACCATGACTCAATTATAAGATGTGCTCTCAACTGTGTTGTAATTTTAAGATACATTTCTGGTTTATCAGGCCTGTAGGCTACACATCTCTGATTATTTCTGTTCTATCAAGGTGCCTACACAATCACCAAGAACCCACCTTGATCAAAGAGTCTATTTGCTTTTAGGGAAATGAAAGCCAATCTATAAGACAATAGGAATTAGGTCTGTTGGCTTTTTGCAAAGCAAGCAGACAAAATGAGAAATAAGCAGCAGCAAAACAGATGCAATTTACCAAACTAAGCCAGCACATGAGCTTCCCAGAAAGATGCAGCAAATGAGAGAACTTCCCAGAAAAGGCTGCAAGTCTGGAAAAATAAGACCAGTGCAATAAACCATATGACATTTCAGACACAGAGACCAAAGGCAATTACAAGATTATCTATACTGGTTTCCCAGTTACAGAGTTTCCTGTCCAAATTTAGTTTGGCACCACTATTAAGTTAGTTTTCAGTATCTCTAAATACTTTCCTGCAATGTACAAAGTTATTACAGTGATCCCCCGCTCGTTGCGAGGGTTCCGTTCCAGGACCCCCCGCAACGAGCGGGTTTTCGCGAAGTAGTGCTGCGGAAGTAAAAACACCATCTGCGCATGTGCAGATGGTGTTTTTACTCCCACAGCGCTAGCGAGGAGCCGAAGATTGGGGGCGGCGCGGCTGTTTGCCGCCGGCATGGGGGGCTTCCTAGCAGCCCCCCAAACCCGGGTTGGGGGTCCGGGGGGCGCTGGCTCTCGGCGCTTTCGAGCTGAGTCCGGGAGCGAATTTGCTTCCGGACTCAGCTCAAAAGCGCCGATAGCCAGCGCCAACGAACGGCTTGTCCACGCTGGCTCTCGGCGCTTTCGAGCTGAGTCCGGGAGCGAATTCGCTTCCGGACTCAGCTCAAAAGCGCCGATAGCCAGCGCCAACGAACGGCTTGTCCACGCCGGCTCTCGGCGCTTTCGAGCTGAGTCCGGGAGCGAATTCGCTTCCGGACTCAGCTCAAAAGCGCCGATAGCCAGCGCCAACGAACGGCTTGTCCACGCTGGCTCTCGGCGCTTTCGAGCTGAGTCCGGGAGCGAATTCGCTTCCGGACTCAGCTCAAAAGCGCCGATAGCCAGCGCCAACGAACGGCTTGTCCACGCCGGCTCTCGGCGCTTTCGAGCTGAGTCCGGGAGCGAATTCGCTTCCGGACTCAGCTCAAAAGCGCCGATAGCCAGCGCCAACGAACGGCTTGTCCACGCCGGCTCTCGGCGCTTTCGAGCTGAGTCCGGGAGCGAATTCGCTTCCGGACTCAGCTCAAAAGCGCCGATAGCCAGCGCCAACGAACGGCTTGTCCACGACGGCTCTCGGCGCTTTCGAGCTGAGTCCGGGAGCGAATTCGCTTCCGGACTCAGCTCAAAAGCGCCGATAGCCAGCGCCAATGAACGGCTTGTCCACGCCGGCTCTCGGCGCTTTCGAGCTGAGTCCTGGAGCGAATTCGCTTCAGGACTCAGCTCGAAAGCGGCGAGAATGAACGGCGTGGGCGGGCGAAGGGCGGGCGGCAGCGAGGAGTTTGCGTGGGCGGTGGGGAAACTCCTCGCTGACGCCAGCAAGAGGGGGAAGACCCAGGGAAGCCCGCCCAGCAGCTGATCTCCCGGTTGCCATCTACGCATGCGTGCCCATAGAAAAAACGGGCACGCATGCGTAGATGGTATTTTGACTTCCGGGTTGAAAAATCGTGAAGTACCCTGTTCGCAATGGTTGGGGACGCAATAAACGGGGGATCACTGTATTCACATTTTAATTATTTTATTCAGACCTGTCTTAATACAGCCTTTAACAATTCTTGCAAACTTAGTTTAATTTCTATAAGGAAATCATTCCACAAAACCTGCCCTATCACGTGAGAGGTATTGCTTTGTATTATTGACTCCTCTAACTTCTCAGAAATAGGGGACCAAGAGAAATTCCTCTCTAGATGCTCTCATATGTTGGTCTAATATAAGTTGGAGGAGACAGGCCAATAAGTATCCAGCTGGTACTCCATAAATATTTCTCTGATGCCTACTCTTATTGGCAGTCAACTGCAGTCAATTACTCAATTGACTTCTATCTAGTATGCTATCAGATAAGTCATTATTTTTTGGCTCAGTTGAATTAGTTTGAAATCCTTAAGACCTTACAGTCAAACCATGGTTATTTGAGTCCAGTCCTCTGGCCAAAGTCTTCCCAGAGAGTTTGCTGGGGAAGAAACATAAATGGCTTTGTGTTTAAGTGGCTGGTAGCAGTAAAGCTAGATCTTCACAATTCCAAAAACTTCCCCATACTTCCAATACTGTATGAAGATTAGCTTCTATTGTAATTATCTCAATCTCCTAAGTTTTTGTTTGCGAAAGGTTTTTATTTTAAACTATTTCTGGATATTTATAACTTCTGGATACAGTGGAACCTCGACATACGAGCAGTTCTACTTATGAGCTACTCGAGATAAGAGCTGGGAGGGGAGGGACATTTTTGTTCGCCTCCCGAGCTCACATTCGGGATACGAGCGCCAAGGAGCTGTCTCCTGAAGCCGAACGCTAACTTCCGCGTTCGGCTTCAGGAGACAGCTGCGAAGCGGCGCGCGTGTTTTAAAAGGTTGCAGCCGGCCTGGGGGGCTCGGGGGGCTGCTGGCAAGCCCCCCAGGCCGGCTGCAACCTTTTAAAACATGCGCGCCGCTTCGCAGCTGTCTCCTGAAGCCGAACGCGGAAGTTAGCGTTCGGCTTCAGGAGACAGCTGTGAAGCCGCGCGGGTGTTTTAAAACATCGCAGCCAGCCTGGGGGGCTCGGCTGCGACGTTTTAAAACACCCGCGCCACTTCGCAGCTGTCTCCTGAAGCCGAACGCTAACTTCCGCGTTCGGCGGCAGCGGTTTTTTTTTTGTTGTTGCACGGATTAATTGACTTTACATTGTTTCCTATGGGAAACAATGTTTCGTCATACGAGCGTTCCGACTTACGAGCCTCCTTCCGGAACCAATTAGTCTCGTAAGTCGGGGTTCTACTGTATTTATAAAAGAGCCGGGGTGGCGCAGCAGGTAGAGTGTTGTACTGCAGGCCAATGAAGCTGACTGTAGATCTGCAGGTCAGCGGTTCAAATCTCATAACCGTGTCAAGATTGACTCAGCCTTCCATCCTTCCGAGGTGGGTAAAATGAGGATCCAGATTGTGGGGGCAGTACGCTGGCTCTGTTAAAAAGTGCTATTGCTAATATGCTGTAAGCCGCCCTGAGTCTAAGGAGAATGGCGGCATAAAAATCAAATAAATAAATAAATATAAATAAATAAACTTCCCTCTATTAAATACTTTTGTAAATATTAGGTTGATACAGTCTCTTGGCGTAGCTTAGGAATCAATTTACTAAATTGTCAAACTGCTGATTCTTACATCTCTGGAGGTACAACTCTTAGTCATGGATTAAAGCTTGGTATAAATCATTCACAAATATCTACTTTGGAAATAAAAGAAGAAAGAATTTCACAACCTTTGCAAAAGAGTAGAAAGCATACTCACCAAGACATTTATTTTACAGAAAAATATAAATTCCCAAATCATCTGCTGAAGACAAATAAAAGGAATGATATTATACAGGTGTGTAACATCCTCAAAAGGCAATTAACCATCAATTTATCATTTTGTTAGATGATAGCAAGTTCTGCTTTCTATCTCCATTGCCCACTTGAAAATCAGACTCTTACTTCATTTTAAGTGCAAATATTTTCTAGACATTTGTCACTAGTACATTAGAAGTACCAAAAACTTTTTTAGAGAAGACTGTTATATAAAAAATACTAATCTTGAAATCTTCAATTTGAAAAAAATCAGTGCTTGCTCTATATTTTATTTCCTAACAACCTGAAGTTTCTCTATTCCTAACAACCTAAGTAGACTGTTTATACCATAACATAAATTAGTAGCTTGCAAAAAAAGACATGGAAATGTAATCTCTACAGCCCATAACAGTGCTAAAATGTAAATTGGCCAAACAAAAATTCTCCTGATAGAATTATGGAATGTTCATGAGAATTGTGAATTCTCAACTGAAATCCTATGAGATCTCATTTAAAGGCATTGAAAATTTTGAGATATGGTAGTTTTGGAATACTTCAACTATTTATGTTTTAATCTAACACTAAAGTATGTACAGTGGTATCTCAAGATACGAACCCCTCGTCTTACGAACAACTCGAGATACGAACCTGGGGTTCAGAAAAATTTTGCCTCTTCTTACGAACTTTTTTCGAGTTACGAACCGGCGTTCGGAGACTGCTGGGAAACCCCGCGGCTGTTTTAAAAGGTGACAGCCGGGCGGCAGGGCTTCCCAGCAGCCTCCCGAACGCCGGTTCGTAACTCGAAAAAAGTTCGTAAGAAGAGGCAAATTTTTTCTGAACCCCGGGTTCGGTTCGGGAGGTTGCTGGGAAGCCCCCCAGCGCGGCTGTCACCTTTTAAAACAGCCGCGCGGCTTCCCAGCTGTCTCCGAATGCCGAACGCGGAAGTTCGGGTTTGGCGTTCGGCTTCAGGAAGCTGCTGGGAAGCCGCGCAGCTGTTTTAAAAGGTGACAGCCGGCCTGGGGGGCTTCCTAGCAACCTCCCGAACCCCGAACTTTTGCCAAACTTCCGGGTTCGGGGATCGGGAGGTTGCTGGGAAGCCCCCCAGGCCGGCTGTCACCTTTTAAAACAGCCGCGCGGCTTCCCAGCAGTCACCGAATGCCGAACGCGGAAGTTCGGGTTTGGCGTTCGGCTTCGGGAGACAGCTGGGAAGCCGCGCGGCTGTTTTAAAAGGTGACAGCCGGCCTGGGGGGCTTCCCAGCAACCTCCCGAACCCCGAACTTTTGCCGAACTTCCGGGTTCAGGGTTCGGGAGGTTGCTGGGAAGCCCCCCAGGCTGGCTGTCACCTTTTAAAACAGCCGTGCGTCTTCCCAACAGTCGCCGAACGCCGGTTTTTTGCGGGGGGTTTTTTTGGTTGCACGGATTAATTGACTTTACATTGTTTCCTATGGGAAACAATGTTTCATCTTACGAACCTTTCGTCTTACGAACCTCCCCCTGGAACCAATTAGGTTCGTAAGACGAGGTATGACTGTATATATGTGTAAGCCTTATCAGGCAGAAAAGACAGGAAATGTTTCCGTTACCGCTTAAGTAACTATGGAGAACTATATTTTCAGACTTGCAAGATTTTGTTAATGTACCCTTAAATAAAGTAGAATTAGCTTATCTGGATTTATTTGTTGTCTGATCTACTTGCCAAGGCTGTCATCAATCTTGCAATTATCTTCTCTATCTTTTCCTAGGCAATATCCCTAAACCCTTCTCCCAAGATTTTTTTTTCATATTACCATTACAATCTTTTTATCTATGTTTTTATCTGATCACAGATATACATATGCACAAATAATTTTGAGGACTATCTAAGACAAGGGTTCCCAATTTGTAGTATAGGTATTTCTTTGGAGTCCAGGATGGATATGAAGAACTTTTAGATGAATCTAATTATAAATAAATTCATACAAATTTCATTATATTGTTTTATTGGTCATTTGTATCCTTTTTGGTGCTTGAGCTTTTAGGGAACTATGAACATTAAGATTACACTGAAGGGAAGTATGATGATAAAAAATTTAGGAATTTTAGTCTAGGTGTATCTACTGGTACTTAGTTATCTGTGCTCAATGTTTTATAGACTCCTGTACTACGGAACCCTGAATTCAAGGAGTCCTAATTTAGCAACTACATTTGAGATCAGCAACTAAGCCAGTAAGTGAAGCAGTTGGTAAGTTAAAACATATTTGTGCTTATGATCTTCAGTTTTGCATACTTGCAAATAGAATAAATGTGAAGATTAGTCATAAAGTTACCTTTTCATCACTTTTATATTTTCAAATGGTTGCTAACCAAGTCAGTTGTTAAATGAGGGTTGGTCACTAGATATTGGTAACAAATCAACCATGACCTTGGAATTATTTACAACAAAGATCTAAAAACAGCCTAGGCAGCTTAGTTTTGCAAAATCTTTACTGAAAGCAGGGAGGGAAAGTCTGAAACAGATGTAAGGGGAAAGTACACACTTAAATCACTGAATCAAAACAATAATATACTTTCCATATTGAATGTATGCTGAAACATGGAAAGATTATTTAAAGCTAATCTACTAATGCTCAAATCAAATTAAATGTGAATATTAGCTTACATTTGTGTTATAATGATTGCAATAAAACTTACACAGAAAGCAACTTTACCGGAACAGGCAGAGGAATAACTCCCTGCAAAGAATTTTGCAATCAAATAAAAAGAATTTGCAATCAAATGAAAGAATTAAACTCAGCAGTTCATAACACAGATCTCTATATAGGAAACCAACCAGGTTTTTTTTCACCTCCAGGATGAAAGCAATGCTGGTCCTACTAAATAGCTTCACTAGTAATTGAGTTACAAAAGTAGCTTCCATCAAATTTAGTTTGTGAAGAATAAAGTTTGCCAATAAGTGTTCCTATAAAACAGCTGTATTTTAAAACACGATATTTAAGTGTATAATAAATTCTAGGCATCTCTGCTATTTCCAGCATTTCAGCAACAGAAATGACAGGGGGGGATCACAGCCAAAAACAACTGTTTCTCATTTTTTAATCTCCCAGATCAATCTTTTACAATGCATCTAGACATACTGCACAATCTCACTCTTGCTTCCTCACTCTCATACAGACATACATCAAAATAGATGTCTTCCCAACTACATCAAAAATAATTTAAGTGTGGCAGAATTACCAAGTGTAGTGATGGCTAACCTATTTGTTGTCGCACAGGCCTAGTAGACCTCCCTGCAGTCTCCTGAGAGCAAAAACAGACAGTGGGGGGCACCACATTCCCCACATGTCCCATTTTGGGTCTAGTGGGCCTCTTTGCACTTATAACCCATAATGCAATGCTCACATCTCCTTCATATGCACAACATAGACCCAAAAACCAGCTGGCCAATGAAGGTGCATGCACATACACAGTGGAGCTAAGCTGGTGCGATGGCTTGCATGCCCTCAGAGATAGCTATAGGTTCACCATCACAGATCTAGTACATTGAAGTGGAGGAATAAAAAATATAATATAATATAAAAAATAAGAGATTCAAAAAGAAAAGAAAAATCTTGTAATCATTATTTGCAGGAAATAAAGTACAAATAGTTCTTTAATTGCTGTGGATCTTCTTGTTCTAACTTGGTATTAAATAGTTGTACTGTATCTTGAAACTTGCTTATAATACTATATCTGAACAATGTTTTACGGTAGCCTTCATTCACCCAGCATGGGAAGAGCTGAATATCACCCAGAGAAGACTCTGGCTGTCAAATTTCTCTTAGAAAGATTAAACATAAAGGAAAGGTGAGCTTTGAAGGAAGACACAGGAACAGGCACTCTCCAGGCAAAAGAAGAAACACAATTCCTTTGTTTACTGAGAAAAGCCTAGATTCCTGTCAAAGAACAAGTGGCAGTTTTTCTCTTCAGAGAGAAAGCAAAAGTGTAGAGACAAATCTGCCAACAAGGTGACTTCCTGAGAAAATAAGCCACAGACTTTGTAGGCTGTAAGTGACAGACTGAAGTTGCATGCAAGTAAATCTCTGTAGAAATAATAAATATTCTGAATGATATAATTCAGAGAGAAATTGAGACAACTAGATCATCAGTAGACAGCCTGTAAGTTCACTGGTTAAGACTAGTGTTGGGCGAACCGAACCTGCAAAGTTCGGGCTCGTACCGAACTTTGCGCGGTTCAGTATACCGAACCCGAACCCGAATTTTTGCAAAAGTTCAGGTTTGGGAGAGCGCCGGGAAGCGCCCCGGCTGTTCCAGAAGGTGACAGCTGGGCAGTGGTGCTTTCCTGAGCTCCGAACTCGAAAGTTCGGCCAAGTTCGGGTGCCGAACCCGAACTTTTTAAAAAGTTTTTAAAAGTTTAAAAAATTTTAAAAATTTGGGTGCCGGACCCGAACCCGAACTTCATTGGGTTCGCCCAACACTAGTTAAGACTCTAAGCTAGAAACTCAGAGACCATGAGTTCCAGTCTTGTCTTAGGCACAAAGTCAAATGAGTGAATATGAGCCAGTCACTCATTCTCAGCTCTAGGAAGAAGGCAATGCCAAACCACTTCTGAAATCTTGTCAAGGAAACTGTAGAAACTAATTCACATAATTATTAAGAATAGAATAGAATAACAGAGTTGGAAGAGACCTTGGAGATCTTCTAGTCCAACCCACTTCTTAGGCAGGAAACCCCACACCACTTCAGACAAATGGTTATCCAATCTTTTCTTCAAAATTTCCAGAGTTGGAACATTCACAACTTCTGGAGGCAAGTTGTTCCACTAATTAATTGTCCTAACTGTCAGAAAAGTTCTCCTTAGTTCTAAGTCCCTTCTCTCCTGGATCAGTTTCTACCCATTGCTTCTTGTTCTACCCTCAGGTGTTTTGGTACTACTACATATACTATACCTGTGCATTTTGTTTTTCTTGCCTAAATGTGGAACCTTACTTTTTTTCACCATTGAATTTCATTTTGGTAGATAGCACCCAATGTTTGAGTCTGTCAAGATCCTTCTGTGTCTTGAGCTTATCTTTTAGAGAGTTGGCTATTCCTGCCAGTTTGGTGTCTTCTGCAAATTTGATGAGTTCCCCATCTATCCCCTCAGCCAAGTCATTGATGAAGATGTTGAAGAGTACTGGACCTAAAACAGAGCCTTGCTCCTTTCATGTAGATGCAGTTCCATTGAACACTATATGTTGAGTTTGGTTGGTCAACAAATTTCGAATCCATCTGATGGTGTTGCTATCTAACCCACATTTTTCTATTTTATCTAGTACTAGGATTTTGGACTACTTTATCAAATGCCTACTGAAGTTCAAGTAAATTATCAACTGCATTCTACTGGGCCATTAATTTTGTCATTTTGTCAAAGAATGCAATAAGATTAGTCTGGCATGATCTGTTTTTAGAGCCGGGGTGATGCAGTGGTTAGAGTGCAGCACTGCAGGCTATTTCAGCTAACTGCTAGCTGTCGTTCAGCAGTTCAAATCTCCCCACCAGCTCAAGATTGACTCATCCTTCCATCCTTCTGAGGTGGGTAAAATGAGGACCCAGATTGTTGGGGGCAATATGCTGACTCTGTAAACTGCTTAGAGCGGACTATGAAGTCTGAATGCTATTGCTATTGCTATTTTGACAACCCATGTTGGCTTTTGGTAAGGAGTCAAATTGACTGTGTAAAGATGTATTGTCACATTATTCCTTTGGTTAATGATTTTATTTTTTTTATCAACCGCAATCCTTTCACATTTACTTATTAAAGTTCTCTATCAAGAGGTGTTTACTGTATGACCTTTTTCTAAATTTTGACACTCTTTTCCCAGGGTCTGGTAGGCTTATTCTGCAGTGGTGTCTTTGAAAGGGGGGCTGTTGTTAATTCTTAATTTGGATGCTTTAATTTCACCTGCACGGTAGGTGGCTGCTTAGGTGGTTATGTGTATCCCTCCCTATCCACGTTATTAAAGAAGACTTTCTTTTCTTTTCATGTATAGTAGAAAGTCACATTGATTCTGTTTGGAATCTAACAATAGAATTATTGGCTATTTAAAAAAAAATACTTTATCCAACTCCTTGCCATGAAAGGCTAACAGATCAGATTGCATATACAGAGAGCATGACAGTCTCTATCACTAAGATTTACTAGCAAGACAAAGGAAAGGAAAAGAGAAAGTATGTCCAGACACCTGTTCTAAAGTTACAGTTTTTTAAATAATCAGCTAAGATTTAAAAGTCCTAGTAGCCCAGTAGAATAGTCATAAAAGCTTGGATAGAAATGGTCAATCCTTCTTGCCTCTATTTTCTCTAAAGTCTGCTCTGAAGAATAGTAGGCATACAGGAATATTTATCTAAGAGAATAAACTTCTGATCACATGTACAAATCTATAATTCTTTGGCATGCAGAAAATAGTAAGCCAGAAGAAAGCTATTTCATTTCCTGGATAATTAAAATACATATACATGAAATGCAACTTCCTCTGAAATACAACAGAGACCAAAAAAGCTGACAATAATATGCAAGGATAGAGTTATAAATATGTTAATCAATAATACCTACTACTGTAAGTTATTCTTTTTCTCTCTCTCTCTAAAAGGAGCACTACTGCTTGAAAAAGCAGATGCCCAAAGCTTATTTAAACCACAGTGCCACCCAAGAATGAAAGAAGCTTTTTATTATCTGAAATATGAGCCTTTAATAACCCTTGCTTGCATGCAAGCACATGTGTGCGTGTGCACAAACACACTTCTAAATCACAAAGAGAAGGACTGTCTTTTAAAAGACTGTCTGCCATTAAGTACATATTAGTCGCATTATGTTAAAATGATTATGTTTATTTGATTACTTTCCACTCTACATGGCCATTCATGGAGCTTGTCTCAGAGTTAATCATGATTAAGAGTATCTACCACACAAGACAGAACAGGGTAATCAAAACAATTACACAAGAGAGGAGCTTTATGGTCCTGGTTTATCTCCACTTGAAATATCAGATCACGATCAATTTGGAAACCAGAAAGGGAAACAATGTAATAGTGTGCAAAGCCCTCCCTGCTAACCCACACAACTGTCTTTGACAAATGCTATTTATACTACAAAATTGCATAAAGACTGAAACTTGATATATTCCCACATGTTCCACTTGAAGAGAAAGGAAGAAAAAAGCATACATCAAAAACCATATGCCACAGGTTCATCATACTAGTGCAACTATATATGAAGATTCTAGATTCTTTGAGCTATAATGATTGATCCTTAGGGTCTACGTATCTGTCTAAACACAGGGTTAGCAATTCAGTTTCCCATCTCCTGGTTTGAAAAAATCAAATACTGTACATATTAACTAAATCAAACTGGTTCTTCATTTCAGTCTTCTGGTATCTAAATCTATCAACTGCAGTTTAATGTTTCCAAATGTAAAATAATGCACTTGGGGAAAAGGAATCCTCAATCTGAGTATTGTGTTGGCAGTTCTGTGTTAGCAAAAACTTCAGAAGAGAAGGATTTAGGGGTAATGATTTCTGACAGTCTCAAAATGGGTGAACAGTGTGGTCGGACGGTAGGAAAGGCAAGTAGGATACTTGGCTGCATAGCTAGAGGTATAACAAACAGGAAGAGGAAGATTGTGATCCCATTTTATAGAGCGCTGGTGAGACCACATTTGGAATACTATGTTCAGTTCTGGAGACCTCACCCACAAAAGATATTGACAAAATTGAACGGGTCCAAAGATGGGCTGGCTACAAGAATGGTGGAAGGTCTTAAGCATAAAACTTATCAGGAAAGACTTAATGAACTCAACTGTATAGTCTGGAGGACAGAAGGAAAAGTGGGGACATGATCGAAACATTTAAATATGTTAAAGGGTTAAATAAGGTTCAGGAGGGAAGTGTTTTTAATAGGAAAGTGAACACAAGAACAAGGGGACACAATCTGAGGTTATTTGGGGGAAAGATCAAAAGCAACATGAGATAATATAATTTTACTGAATGAGTAGTAGATCCTTGGAACAAACTTCCAGCAGACATGGTTGTTAAATCCACAGTAAGTGAATTTAAACATGCCTGGGATAAACATATATCCATCCTAAGATAAAATACAGGAAATAGTATAAGGGCAGATTAGATGGACCATGAGGTCTTTTCTGCTGTCAATCTTCTGTTTCTAAGTTTCTAAGAGACTTCTTGTACAGTCATACCTCGTCTTATGAACCTAATTGGTTCCAGGGGGAGGTTCGTAAGACAAAAGGTTCGTAAGACGAAACGTTGTTTCCCATAGGAAACAATGTAAAGTCAATTAATCCGTGCAACAACAAAAAAACTGCAAAAAAATGCTGCCGCCCGGCTGTCACCTTTTAAAACAGCCTGGGGGCTTCTCAGGGGCCTCCCGAACGAAGAACGCCAAACCCAAACTTCCGGGTTCGGCATTCAGGAGCCCCCCAACTGTTTTAAAAGGTGACAGCCGGGCGGCGGGGCTTCTCAGAGGCCTCCCAACGCCGAACCCAGAAGTTCGGGTTTGGCGTTTGGGTTCAGGAGGCTGCTGGGAAGCCCCCCGGCTGTTTTAAAAGGTAACAGCCGGGCTGCGGGACTTCCCAGCAGCCTCCCAAACCCCGAACTTTTGCCAAACTTCCAGGTTCGGGGGTATGGGAGGCTGCTGGGAAGCCCTGCAGCCCGGCTGTCACCTTTTAAAACAGCCGGGGGGCTTCCCAGCAGCCTCCCAAACGCCGAGCCCGGAAGTTCAGGTTTGGCATTCGTAAGACGAAAAAAGTTCGTAAGAAGAGGCAAAAATTTTCTGAACCCCGGGTTCGTCTCTCGGGTTGTTCGTAAGATGAGGGGTTCGTATCTTGAGGTACCACTGTATTTGCATTTAAAACTATCAAAATCCAAAGAGATCCAATTGTTTTTAGTAGAAAACATGTTGATACTATAAACTGCAAATCTGAAAAAGATTGTTAAATTTATTTCAATGATAAAATAAAGCCAAGACAATTAAAATGCATATGAAACTGTTTGTTTGTTTGTTTGTTTGTTTATTTGTTTGTTTGTTTATTAGATTTGTATGCCGCCCCTCTCCACAGACTGTTGTTCTCAAATAATTATTTACTAACTAGGTTAACTTCAAGAATAAGTTTGATATGGTAGTTAAGGCATCAGGCTAGAAATCAGGACTCTGTGAGTTCTAGCCCCATCATAGGCACAAAACCAGCTGGATAACCTTGGACCAGTCGTTCTTCGCTCAAGGAAACAGACAATAGCAAACCATTGGGGGTGGAGGTGTGTGTGAGAGAGAACCTTCCAAGAAAGCTATAGGGATTTATCTAGGTAGTTCAAGGAGTCAAACATGAATTTGTAGGTGTGTTCCCCCCAACAACAAAAATATACTACTTCAGTTAATACACTAGAGATCTTCAAACTTGGCAACTTTAAGATTTTAAGACAGAATTCTCTAGCTGGCTGCAGAATTCTAGGAGTTTTCATGAGTTGAAATCCACAAGTCTTAAAATTGCCAAGTTTGGGGATCCATGTTATACACAATGTAATGCTTAGCAAGGCAAAAGTAAACATCTCACCCTTGAGCAAGGAGGGCAAGGGATGACATTGTGAGAGAGTTCTTCTCTTTTAATTAAGCATACATGTCTAATGGGGAAACAGCTTTAATAGGCTTTTAAATTCTGCCAGCAATAAAAGTTGTTTAGGAAATTCAAGTGCTTCAAGACGTGGTTCAAATTAAATTCAAGCTTTCCGAGATTGCCAACCTTGCAAGAATTGACAATATGCCACTCTACTTCTGAAGTCTTCAAGCAGAAGTTTCTTGGATCCTGGAGAACCAATTCATATATTTTCTCTCTCTGAGCATGTCAATGTACCTTGCATTATCGTGTATTAAAATTCGCCCGCAATACAAATCTGTCTGTAACTACCTAATCTCAAGGGTATTTCACAGACAATTATGAATATGTTACTTCCACATAAGTAAGGTTGTAAGTCGAGGAATTAACAGAGGATGATCGTTCAAGCCACTCCCACCTGATACATATATGACCAGGGGTGGGCAACAGGCAGGCTAGGGTGGAACACAGTTCCACCGGCGGAAATGAAGATGTGTGCACAGCTCCAGCGGATCGATGGCTGTCACTTCCTGGACTACTGGTCTCGGCTCAGCTTTCCTTTTTCCCCCTGCTGCTGCTGCTGCTACTGCACTCCTTGCTTTTTTCCTCTTTCCTCCTTCCTAGTCTCAAACATAGTTCCCTCTAAGCTGAGCAGTGAGCAATCGCTCACTTAAAAATCATCATCAACTCAGAGTTTTCCAAATCTGCCCAGAAGCCGAGAGGGAAAGAGTGAGAGGGAAGGAGAGAGAGAGGAAGAGAGGAAGAGAGAGAAACAGATAGAAAAAAGAGAGGAAGGAAAAGAGAAACAAAAAGAATGGGAGTAAGGAAGAGAGAAAGAAAATCAAAATCTAGTTTGAAACTAGCTCAACTATTTAAGTAGCATTTTGATATTGACAGAGTTGCCCTATTATGAGCTCACTGTTATAGACACACAGTAAAGTATTTTATTTTGAAATTCTCTGAGGCAAAACAGGGTGGGTTTTTTATTTGTTTGTTTGTTTGTTTGTTTGTTTATTTATTATTTTTGTGCCGCCCAGTCCCGAAGGGACTGCCGCTCAGACACTATACTTTTCCGCCCACCCACCCCAAAAAATTAGAGGGAACAATGGTCTCAAATGAGCTTCCCTCTCTCCTGCCTGGCTCCCCTCCAGCCTCACGTGGCCACCTCCCACCTGAGGTGCAAGCAGAAGGCATGCATGGAAGCAGTGCTGGCAGCATTTATGCTTCTGGCAACACCCGTTCGCTTAGCTACGCAGCCTAAGGTGGGGGGCAACCCACGAAGGAGAGCGCGGGAAACACAAAGCAAATTGTCACCCCAGCAAGCGACACTGGTAAGGTTGTAAATCGAGGAATTAAAAGAGAATGATCGTTCAAGCCACTCCCACCTGATCACATGGCCAGCAAGTCACTCCTACCCAGTCACATGACCATTAAGCCACACCCACAAAATAAGCCACACCCACAGTGTGGCAGTAAAAATTTTGACTGCCCGTTACTGTATATGACTAAAGGTCACACATGCAAACAGAGATAAACACACACATATATATGGAATGCAGGAAAACAATTACCCCACAGATGTTCAATAAACCTAGAATTAAATTCCCAGCAGTATGATTAGCCTCCACCGTCTAACTGTGCTGGTAACACCAGGCTCCTTAGAAAATTACCAAAGTAGTGTCAATCTTTATCATTACAACAGATGTTAAATGATTCTTTATAATGTCTTTCTAATATTTCATCAGATTCCTTTAATTTATTTTCAGAAACTTTGTTTCCTTAAGGGTTTGATGCAATAAATTAAGGAGGTTTTTTTACCTCCTAGAGACTAATGACCCACCAACTAAAAGGAAGAACAATATTGCACATACACATTGTTCAAGCAAAACTTAAGACTGTCCCCAAGCTATGCAGCTGCTGTAAATAAAGATACACTAGTTTGCAATTTTTTTTTATTACCATAGGATGCGACTCAGCGGAACATATCTGACCTGCTTTGATTTGGTCTAGTAAATGTATTAAAATCCCAATACAAAGTGGAGAGAAACAGCTAAGTGGCTGAAGGAAGGGAGAGAGAAACCAGCATATTGATGACTCAGGAAAGGAAGCTCATTTAAAAAAAAAAGATGCTGAAGACATCAGATGTAAATACTATGATCAAGAAGAACCTGTTAGAGAGAAAGCCAAAACAATTCCAGAAGGGGGCATCTGATCAGCCATTGCGGAAAATTTAAAGTATACCCTAAAATGATTAAAGTCATTAAAAGTTGTAATTAGCCTGGAATCAGATTATGTGATGTCTACTGGCAAGAGTACCTTTTAAATAGAAACACAGGAGCACCAGAAATGCCTCACAAGATACAATTTCTATTATGTTGGAGGCTTCAGTGCCAAGTAAAAACCTTTACCCAAATGGTTAGAAATCCATTTTAAATCTTGCTATTTTTAATGATTTTTTAAAACCGTTTAATCAAGTCAGTGTTGATTTCTAAAAACCATAAATCGGGGATCGGCAACCTTAAACACTCAAAGAGCCATGAAGGTTCTAAGCAGAAGCCCCCTTTCAATTCTGGAAGTCCATTTCCCCCACTATAGAGTCTCCTCCTAGAGTGGCATTCTTTTTCTTATGCTGATCGGAAGTCCAGTTCCTCTACCATAGTGTTTTCTCCTAGTGTGACATCATTTTTTCCTCTACCTGTCCTAACCAAAAGCCCTATCAATTGTAGAGCCAACTAGCAACACAGCCACAGTAGAGGCCACATGTGGTTGTAGAGCCACGGGTTGCTGATTCCTGCCTTAGAAAAACAAGATGATATGTGCTCAATCACATCCCCTTGTCACTTTAAATGAGTCCATCCCATTTGCTACCGATCATCTTCTCATCTTTCCTTCTACTTCTCCCAGTTTATTGTTCTTCTCAAAGAATTTAGGCCTTGATATAATGAAATAAGATCATTTGAGCCGGGATCATTTATGCCGCAAGCAAGAATTCTTCATTAATTTGTTCTATGATCCATTCATTTGTTTTCTTGTTAATAAAGTGACCAGACGGTCCCACTTTTGAATGATTTTTCCCGTGTCCTGCCACGGTTCAAAAATGTCCCGATTTTGGAGCTGGTCCTGCTCCCAGTCACGAAGCCTGGCAAAGTTCGCAAAAAGTTTCCAGCACAGCCCTTCCAGGGAGGCACTGAGCTTCCTCCCTTCGGCTACAGAGGCAGCCTCTCTCACAGCTGCAGTGCCCCACCCGGCTGGAGCTTCCCTGGTGGCAGCGGCAGGTGAGCTTTGGGGCCCAGCTGTGGCAGGTGAGCTTTGCAGTGGGGCCGGGCAGCTCTGGCAGGCATGGGGCAGTGGGGCAGACAGCGAAGGTAGGAAAGGGAGGGCACCAACAGCAGCGACACCGGGCAGTAGCCATGGGGCTGGTAACTCCATCCCAGCCCAGCCAGTGGGCCAGTGCCAACCCCGCATCCATATCCAGCACAGCACCAGCATGTATGGCATCCAGTAACACGTCCAACTGCTACCATCGGTGCCTCCGCCCTGGAGCTCCCGCTCCCAGCCGACTGCCCCACCACTGCCCTGCGGCTACTGCCCAGGGCCGCTGCTGCCAGTGCTCTCTCACTCCTACTTTGACCCCTGTATGTGGTGTACGAGAAAGAAAGAGATAGAGAGAGAGGGGGGGGAGAGAAGGGGGTGAGAAAAAGAGAAAGGGAGGAAGAAAGATAGAGAGAAAAAAGGGAAGGAAGGAAAAGAGAAAGAGAGAGATAGCAAGAGAGAGAGAGAAAGAGAGAGATAGCAAGAGAGAGAGAAATGGGGGAGAGAAAGAGAGAGGGGGAGAAAGAGAGAAAGGGAGGAAGGAAGAGAGAAAAAAGGAGAGGAAGACAGAGAGAGATAAAGAGACGGAGAGAGAGGGAAAGAGGGAGAGAGAAAGAAAGAGTCAAGGACGAAAGAAGAGAGAGAAAGAGAGAAAAGAAAGGAAGGGATGAAGAGAGTAAGAAAGAGGGAGGGAGAGAGAGAGAAAAGGGGGGGTTGCATTTTTTTTTACATCCCACCCACCCCACCCACCCCACCCACCCACCCCAAAGTGGTGTCCCTCTTTCCCAATCTTAAAATCTGCTCACTTTACCTTAGTAGAATTTCCCAACACCAATATCCTGCTTCTTCAAAACCCTCCTTTCACTTTTACAGAACATTGTGGGAAAAATCACTATACGCACAAGTCGTTGTAGATATAGACACATCACATCATCTCAATACCTTTTTCAAGACCTTCATTGCCATCTCACTAAATGCCATTTTGAACATATTTCGACTAATGGTTACTTTGCAGTTAATTGTTAATCCTACAAGGCAGATATTATTCACTACTTCAATATCTTAACTGTCAATTTGAAGACTGGTTGTCATACCTGCATCACTATTTTTCTTTGTACTTATGGTTAGGCCTTTTTAAAAGTGTTCATTGATTGTTATTACTAAAGCTTGCAAACCATTACATCTCCAGCTATTATACTGTCAGCCTCTCTGTCTGTCTCCTTCCCAGTTTCCCCTACCCCTCCCTAACCCCTCACTCCAATATGCATCTCCGAGCTATGTTCACTTGTCTGATTGTTCCATAGGCAAGATCCCTTCCCCAATTTCCATAGTCATTGTTATATACCATTACACATATTTGTGTCAACAGTATAGTACAGTTGTTTGATGTTTCTTCCACCTATTTTAAAATAATGCTTCTTTTCTTTTCTTTTTTTAAATACATGTATTAGTTATTTACATTAATAAAAACAAAATGACATAGAAATAAAGCATACTGTACTTATATACAAACAAACAAGACAAAATAAAGCATTATGCTTTATACATTAAGTAACTTTGGTATCAGAACTTAAAGTAGATATCTGCTATATAGCAGGATATTTTTTTATTTGCAGCTTATTCATTTGCAACCATTTCAATTTCTACTTAGTAATACACGTTAATCTCCTTAAATTATCAATATTTCTCTATGTTTCCTTTCGTTTCAACTATATTTATTCTGTGGTATAATGGTTCACTGAAGCAACTATATTTACATTTGACAACAGTTTGTTTTTGCTCTCCATTTTTCTCCATTTTCATTTGAGTGTGTATTCACAATCAAGATTTTAATTATTTTTTTATTTAAAAAAAAAATTGGGTTATCCATACATGCCACCTGTCCCAAGTGTTGTGAAATTCCTTGTTATCTTTATCCTGTAGTTCTTGAGTAAGCTTATCTTCTTTACATCCAGCCTTCTTCAGTAAATATTTAGCACATAGTTTGAGAATTGTCTCACACTTTGCAAACTTAGATCCAATTTATGTCACTATCCAGACTGTGATTTCCTGCACTTGTGAGTTGTCCTGACCTTTGCATTTTCCTAAGATCATTGTACAGACTGATATTTACAACTGGCTTGTTTATAATCAATGGAGGGGTAGAGGAGTAAGGAGACACAATAAATAAGAAATGCACCATAAACATTGTTAGAAATAACAATCAACTTAGTCCTAGCATTAAAAAGGCAATTAAATTAATTCTGTGTGGGTTCATTTTCCACTTGGGGTTTCAACATTCTGTTATTATATTCAACAACTGTACAATCACAGCAATATTTCTTGTATCTGCTTCTTACCCTGACCTATTTCAAAAGGCTGACCAAAGCACATATTTGCTATTTTTTAAGTATTATTTCTCATTATTTAAGCTTGCATCGGCAATAATGTTGCTTGTTCTTTGGTCTCTTCTAAAACCAGCTGCAACATCTGGCATCTCCTTTTCCATGTAGGACTCTAATTTGCATTGGATGATCCCAAGCAATATTCTGCTAGCATGTGAATTTTTATCAGCCATGCACAAATTTTCCAAAGTGCATTTTAATAGTTCTTTGGGCAGACTAGAGAATCTGTGCTATGTCAGCTAACCAAATTTATTAAATGAAATACAGGTAGTCCTCTAGTTGCAATGGTAATTGGAGCAGAATTTTTGTCATGAAATAATGCTGTCAAAAAACATTTGGAGAGAAAAGACCTGGAACAGCCAGCAGCTGTCTCACGTAGAAACAGGCTGCACGCACCTTAACAACAGTAGGAGGAAGTTGGCAAATATTAGCTAAGCCAACTGAGACTTTATGCTTTGCTGTTGGGATGGTTGATGGCATTCTACCCAGAGCCATTTGCTGAGATGGGCGGGTGCAGAAGTTGAATAAATAAATTCATTCATTCTTTGGAGGCGGTGTTGAAGTCGAGGCTGGAGGGTAAGATAGCCAGCTAAAACTGTTGAAGGCCCGAAGTCTCTACTTCAGCCTCAGAAACAATACAACCAAGGAGCGCTTTGTTGCAGGTTGGCGAAAACTGCAGACAAAAGAGGGGAGGGGAAGAAATACCCCTGTGCAGGCAGGCTGCCAAGTGCCCAATTTTAATCACATAACTGAGGCCACTGCAATGACTATAAATTTAGGGACCAGACCATAGTTCCCTCTAAGCTGAGCAGTGAGCAATCGCTCACTTAAAAATCATCATCAACTCAGAGTTTTCCAAACCTGCCCAGAAGCCGAGAGGGAAAGAGTGAGAGGGAAGGAGAGAGAGAGGAAGAGAGGAAGAGAGAGAAACAGATAGAAAAAAGAGAGGAAGGAAAAGAAAAAGAAAAAGAATGGGAGTAAGGAAGAGAGAAAGAAAATCAAAATCTAGTTTGAAACTAGCTCAACTATTTAAGTGGCATTTTGATATTGATAGAGTTGCCCTATTATGAGCTCACTGTTATAGACACACAGTACAGTATTTTATTTTGAAATTCTCTGAGGCAAAACAGGGTGGGGTTTTTATTTGTTTGTTTGTTTGTTTATTTATTTATTTATTATTTCTGTGCCGCCCAGTCCCGAAGGGACTGCCGCTCAGACACTATACTTTTCCGCCCACCCCCCCAAAAAATTAGAGGGAACACTGGACCAGACCGAAGTACCATCTGTAGTTAGACTAAATGAATCGTTGACATAATCAAGGAGATTTCTTCTTTTATCTTGAAAACCTATGTAATTAAGACCTTCATTAATAAAAAATACTCAAAAACAGCTGCTTTGTCACCACCTATTTTTATTAGTATCACAATTAAATGGTGTTCTTTGGGCTTGCTTCTGATTCACACTGCCTGGCACAGTGGTTAGAGTGCAGTACTGCAAGCTACACCTGCTGATCAAGGGTGTTTCCCATGGAGGGGAGCCTCAGGGGAATCCCCTCAGGGCAAAAATGGGCACTTCACTGGCAACAGAAGTCCGGAGGCGGGGCATCTCAGTGGCGGCGTCTTGGGTTTGTAAGGTGAAAATAGTTTGGAAGAGGAGGCAAAAAAATCTTAAACCCCAGGTTTGTATCTCGAAAAGTTTGTGTGACGAGGGGTTTGTAAGACGAGGTATCACTGTACTTTTAAAATAAAACTCAATACATTTAGTTAGTTATTCCTTATCTAAGATCCCTTTTCTCAACTCTTGCTACCCTTCTCACTAATCCCCCAGCAGTAGAGCTAGCAAGTGCAAACCAATCAATACATTAGAAGACAGTATAAAAATCACTGCTCTGGTTTGTGACATTGCCAGAGAAAGCATGACAGCCGTTCTCTTCCCTGTCTGATTAAGTAGTGTAAAAGCAGAGGAGGGGGAAAGAGAGAATGAACTGCAAAGAAAAAATGGAATTTTAACCATTCAACTCTGTGAAACACAGATTCTTTTTTTTTTAACCGCTAAAGATATCAGGGGAAGAATTTAATCCATCGCTTCTATGTTCTTCCTCATCATTATAATGCAATAAAACAAGGAAAGCCTTATAATCATATCCTGTATGAGTTCCATGATATATGACTTAAAGTAATTTTGATACAGCAAGGAAAATGTGACATAAATATTTTTCTAAAGCAAAATAACTGATTAAAAATTTGATTGTTTGTTTATTTGTTTAATTGTTTGTTTGTTTGTTTGTTTGTTTGTCTGTTTGTTTGTTTTTCTGTTTGTTTGATTTATAAGCCGCCCCTCTCCGAGTACTTGGGGCTGCTTACAACATATAAAAACAAAGCAACATCATAATCCGATTAATTTAAAATAGCTAATTTAAAACCCCAACCATATTAAAATCAATCATTGTCATTTACACAACAAACATGCGCTGCTGATTAAGAGTTGCTCAAGTGCTGCGGTGGTGCAGTGGTTAGAGTGCAGTACTGCAGGCTACTTCTGCTGATCACCGGCTACCAGCAGTTTGGCAGATCGAATCTAATCAGGATCAAGGTTGACTTGGCCTTCCATCCTTCTGAGGTGGGTAAAATCCAGATTGTTGGGCGCAATAAGGCTGATTCTGTAAACCGCTTAGAGAGGGCTGTAAAATCACTATGAAGCAGTATATAAATCTTAGTGCTATCGCTATTGCTAAGAGCCTAGAGACAAAAACGTATGAAGAATGGTTGCAGGAATTGTGTATGGCCAGGATAGAGAAAAGGAGAACTAGGAGAGACACGATAGCTGTACAGTACTCTAGTATTTAAGGGGCTGCCACAAAGAAGGGGGAGATGTCAACTCATTTTCAAAAGTATCAAAGGCAAAACAAGAAACAATGAAAGGAAATTAATTAAGGAGAAAGGTAATGAGGGCAAAACTTCCTAACAGTGAAGACAATTAGCCAATGGAACAGCTTCCCTTAAGAGGTTGTAAGACCTTCATCAATGAAGGTTTTAAAAAAGACTTGACAAGCACCTGTCTAAAATGGAATAGGGTCTCCTGCTTCAGCAGAGGATTGGATTAGAAGATCTCCACAGTCTCTTCCAGATCCAGTCTGACTGACATCTAGAGGACACCATATCATATCTTTATGAAGGAATCTCCCCAGAAGGAGAAATCCAACCATTTACCTACTCCAGGGGTAGGGAAAGTTGGCTCTTCTATGACTTGTGGACTTCAACTCCAAGAATTCCTGAGCCAATCATGCTAGCTCAGAATTCTGGGAGTTGAAGTCCACATATCATAGAAGAGCCAACTTTGCCTACCCTTGACCTACTCCATTCACTCATTAGCTAAAGGGCTGCACTTAAACATCATTTGGACTGACATACCTGTGCTGGAAAAAAAGTAAAATAGCTCGTAGGAAGAAGAAAAACTAGGCAACTTTCAGTCAATAAAGTAGTTTGCTGAGTATGTTGGCAAAAAAAAACCCCTAATCATCTCTTCTATCTGTGTGTTTCCAAACATTAATGAATGAATCTGCTACATCGCATCAGTATTCACCTTGCCATCCTCTAGGCAAAACTGACTGTTTTCTTCATAAATTCTTAAGAGAAATTCTCAAAACCTCCCTGCATATAGAATTTTCATCACCTTAAAAAAATTGTGCAGCAGAAGTATAAATCAGGGTTTTTTTCCTTTTGTTCCCTCAGATTCATAGAGAGAAAAAGACAAAGAAAAGTTACTGAAGATTGAAACAGTTAACAACTTTAAAAATGCTATTCTTTTTTTTTAAAGCGATTAAATGTTATGCAAACACACATTGCTCATTACTTTGGATAAACCATATTCATGGGTTGTCACAGTAACTTTCTCCCATTTCTACATACAGTATATGAATAGCAAAAGAGTGATTAGAATTTTGCTATTAGAAAGTTACAAATGTATTAAGGATCCATATGGATCTGAAAGAAGACTTGAGAATTAATCATAAGAATCCTTCTCATGGGAAAATGCTTTTGAATGTTTCTTTTAAAAATGATAGGATAAAACTATAAAGTTGGACATTAGGGGAAACGAGGAGGAACGAAACATTACAATTAAAAGAGAAGAATACATAGGCTTGTCTAAGCATGAAGCAAAATATTGAAACATTAGATGCACTGAAGAATATTTTTAAACAATGAATAGAGGAGTTAATTTTAAAGGTGTCTCTCTCTATTGACAGATTGGTTGGATTGGCTTAATGAAAGGGGGAAATCAAGGTTTCTTTGTATAAGTCGGTGATGGTGAACCTTTTTTCCCTTAGATGCTGAAAGAGTGTCCGTGCGTGCATGCTATTGTGCTTGTGCAAGCGCCCACATCCATAATTCAATGGGAAAACAGCTTCTCACAATCCCTGGAGGCCCTCTGAAGGCTGAAATTGCCTGTTTCCCAACTTCTGGTAGGCCTAGTAGGCTCGTTTTTCATCCTTCCCAAGCTCCAAGGTTTCTCTGGAGCTGGGGGGAGAGTAAAAATCCCCCCCCCCCATTCCTCCTGAGTCTCTCTGGAAGCCAAAAACGTCCTCCCAGATCCTCTGTGCGAGCCAAAAATCAGCTGGCCAACACATACATGCACGTTGGAGCTGAGCTAGGGCAACAGTTTGCGTGCCAGCAGATATGGCTCCGCATGCCACCTGTGGCACCCGTGCCATAGGTTTACCATCATTGGTATAAGTAGTCTTCAACCTATCCTATGACTACAATTGAGCCCAAAATTTATGTTGGTAAGTGAGGTATTAGTTAAGCAAGTTTTGCCCCATTTTATGATTTTTCATGCTAGAGTTATTGTAAATCACTGCACTGATTAAACTAATAAGTTTAGTCCAGGGAGAGGGGCGGCATACAAATCAAATCAAATCAAATCAAATCAAATCAGAAAGAAAGAAAGAAAGAAAGAAAGAAAGAAAGAAAGAAAGAAAGAAAGACGTTTTTAAGTGACTCTGGCTTGCCCATTGACTTTGCTTAGTAGAATGTCACAAAAGGAGATTGCATGACCCAGGACACTTCGATCATCATAAATATGAGTCAGCTGCCAAGCATCTGAATCTTGATTACATGACCATGTGGATGGTGCAATAATCGTAAGTGTGGAAAACACTCATGGTGGATTTTTACAATGTTTTCATATTTTACACTTTTTTCAGTGCCATTGCAACTTCGAATGGTCACTAAATGAACTGTTGTTAAGTAGAACTAGATTGGATTAGATTAGATTTATTGGATTTATATGCCACCCCTCTCCGCAGACTCGGGGCGTCTCACAACAATGGTGAAGAACAATACATAGTAACAAATCTAATACAGTGGTACCTCATCTTACGAACGCCTCTTCTAACGAACTTTTCAAGATACGAACCCGGTGTTTAAGATATTTTTGCCTCTTCTTCTGAACTATTTTCACCTTACGAACCCAAGCAGCTGCTGCTGGGATGAAGGGGTTTCTTTTTTCCCCCTTTTTTGAAGAAAGAAAAGGGAGGGGCTGCTTAGAGTAGGAAACATTTTGCAGAGAACAACGTGCTTGCAAAGGAACTGAAAGGGTGTCTTTTTAAGAAAGAAAAGGGAGGGGCGCCCCCCTTGCCTTTCTTCCTTCCCACTCACCCTTTAGCCTAGCCTTGCTTCTTCCACCCGCCCCCTTTAGCTGCTCCTCCCTGCCCTCTGTTCGCCTCCCTTCTAAAGTTTGGGATTTTCCTGAAGGATTTGCACGCATTATTTGCTTTTACATTGATTCCTATGGGAAACATTGTTTCATCTTACGAACCTTTCACCTTACGAACCTCCTCCTGGAACCAATTAAGTTCGTATGATGAGGTACCACTGTATTTAAAAATCTAGGTTACAGTTTTAGATTAAAAGTCCAAAAAAAAGAAACCCCAATATATAAAAAACAACACACAATCGAATCATACTCAAAAACTACATGGGCAAGGGGGAGATGTTTCAATTCCCCCATGCCTGATGGCAGAGGTGGGTTTTAAGAAGTTTACGCAAGGCAAGGAGGGTGGGGGCAATCCTGATCTCTGGGGGGAGCTGGTTCCATAGGGTCGGAGCCACCACAGAGAAGGCTCTTCCCCTGGGTCCCGCCAGACAACATTGTTTAGTCAACGGGACCTGGAGAAGGCCAACTCCGTGGGACCTAACCGGTCGCTGGGATTCATGCAGCAGGAGGCGATCTCGCAGGTATCTACCTGTATAGAGTTCAGAATTTTTAAAATGACTCTCAGCAAAAATGACATATAAAATAACTGCAAACAAACAACAAAAGAAATGTGTAAACTAGATTGTTATAAGCTTTTTAAGCCTTGGAATGTTAAAAGTGGCATATTTGCCTGGCACTAAGAAAGCAGGATAGTTGCCAGGAAATCCCAGCTGGACAACACAGATCCCATAATCCGAAGATGCCATCTGTCTCACTTTAACTTATGCCATATAATATGACTGCTTTAAGAGGCTCAAACCAACAGGTTAAAATGTGGAATTTCTACAAGGTTTTTTAACTTGGGAAGATAACATGAATGTTTATGTGCTGGGAGGGGAAAGGGAAATTTTGTTGTGAAACAAAGCTCTACACCAATGTTACACAGTCATGTCTAAGCTCAAACAACGGCAACCTGGACTAATGCATCTTAAATTAACTTGAACATTGGAGGAGAGAAATTGGAACTTCTTCTCTTGATTTACTTGTTATGTGTCATAGAGAAATACAAACATCTGGAGAACTGATGAGCCTTCTTTCCAGTATCGTCATTCCTAATAAAGATGCTTTCTAAATATGTTGGACCTTAGCTCCCAGAATTCCTAACCATCTGCAAGTATATCGTGAATATGTTGGCTGGGAATTGTGAAAGTTCCATTCATCTGGAAGTCATCAATTTGGGGAACATTTCTATACAACTCTGCAAGAAAACTTGGCCAATCTGCAGGAATTGCTTGCCTATCTGGTTTTTCATCAGTTTGAAGATTGAATGTAATAGAATAAAAGAATAATAGAATTGGAAGGTCCAACCTCCTATTAAGGCAGTAAATCCTATACCAGTGATGGTGAACCTATGGCACATGTGCCAGAGGTGGCATGCAGAGCCATATCTGAGGGCACATGAGGCATTGTCCTACATCAGCTCCTGATTTTCGGCCATCTTTTTGACCATTTTTGCTCTCCCCAGGCCTCAGGAAAGCCCCTGTGCTGTCCCCAGTGCATGTACACAACCCCCCTGTGTTGCCCCCCCTCCCCCACATGTTTACACAGACCTCACTGAAGCCTTCAAACTTCCAGTTGGCCTGTTAGGCCATTTTCTGCTCTCCCCAGGCTTCAGGAGGCTTTCTTGAAACCTGGGGAGGGGAAAAACAGCCCAACGGGCCTACTGGAGGCTTCAGTGAGGCCTGTGCGCAAGCACGGGGGGCAGCATGGGAAGGGTTGTGCACATGCATGTGTCACTGTTTGAGTGATTAATGTCCGTTTGAACATTAACCCACCGCGGAGGTGATGGACTGAGAGCCCAGTCATTTGTTTTCAAAGCAATATTTCTTTCATTATAAAAGTAGAAAAATAAACATGTCCCAGTGGACAAAATAACAAACCCGTCTTCACATGATGGAGGTTAGAATAGGAATGGAGAATCTTTACATGAAGAACAAGGATTGAGGTTAGAATTGGTAGGATATTACATCATAATAGGAGGATCTTAAAGAAACACACACAGTTAACTATTTAATTACTGAATGTCTCTGGGGCTGTCAATATTCAGCATGACAGCATGGAGGGCAGCATAGGGGCTGTGTCCATGTACAAGGGAGAGCATTGTATTTGTTTGTTTGTTTGTCTGATTGATTTTTTTAAATGCCGCCCTTCTCCTTAGACTCAGGATGGCTTATAACTTGTTAGTAATAGCACTTTTTAACAGAACAAGCATATTGCCTCCACAATCCGGGTCCTCATTTTGTATTATGGGTTTGGGCATGATATCACCCACGTGCTCCCCTTTTGGCACCCGAGCCAAAAAAAATTAACCGTCACTGCCGTATACCATTTCAGACAAACGGTTCTCCAATTCTTCTTAACTTGGCAGGGCAATTGAAAAGTCCTTCAAAGTTTGCAAAAGAGACAACATGTTAGGGCTTTACAATTTGCATGAAGCTATAGAACCACATGTTCCTGACCCATGATGAAACCATGAAGAAAATGAAACATCAAAAGCTCAAAATATGATAAGAGATATCGAACTCAGAAATGCTTTGGATTTCATATGAACATAGCACCTCTCTACTATTCATTGAAGAAGAAGAAGAAAAACTGCTTTTTCTTCAGCATTCTGCCCATGCCCGAAGGGAAAAAGGTATTCCTGCTATATTCACATTAATTTCAATGAGCAACTCCTTCCACCAGTGAATCTATTAAAGACTCATCTGGAAGTCTTTAAAAAAGGGTTACTTGAACAAATAGCAGAGAAGGGCTACACTTCTGTGAAGTATGAAGCTTTCCCCAAATCATTCTCAATTTTTGCACAGCTCTGAAATATGAATGACATCTGTCATAATTAGAGCATGACCTACTTCTTTTAAAGTTGTTAATTTATCATAAGAATGATATTAAAGTGCAGGTACTAGTCCAACTTCTTCCATCTCAATGTTGCCCTGATATTTTGAACCACAAACTCAATATTCTGATTGGAGCTAATAGGAACTCAGCAGCAAACCCAAATAACATTAGTCTACATTCTGGGAAATTATTGACCTCCAAGATAAAATATACTGCTCAAAAAAAATAAAAGGAACACTCAAATAACACATCCTAGATCTGAATGAATGAAATATTCCCATTGAATACTTTGTTCTGTACAAAGCTGAATGTGCACAACAGCATGTGAAATTGATTGTCAATCAGTGTTGCTACCTACATGGACAGTTTGATTTCACAGAAGTTTGATTTACTTAGAGTTATATTGTGTTGTTTAAGTGTTCCCTTTATTTTTTTTGAGAAGTGTATGTTAATTTTATATATTTTGATTAGACGGATTAGAAAACAGGTGATAAAGATGCTGGTTGGCTAAAGTTTTCAAGATAGTTCGCAATAAAGATTTACCATATTTTTTCGAGTACAGTGGTACCTCTAGATACGAGCTGCTCCACATGCGAGTATTCCAAGTTACGAGCTGCGACACGAGCGAAATTTCTGTTCGACACCCAAACTCAAATTCGGGATACGAGCCGAGCTTCCACTAGGTGGCGCAAGAATCTCATTGCTTCCAGTTATCTTGGCGCGAAAAACAAAGTCTAAAGACATTTGTTCGAGATGCAAGTTGATCGACTTACGAGCTTGGGTCTGGAATGAATTAAACTCCTATGTCGAAGTACCACTGTATAAGAAGCACCTTTTCCCTTCTAAAAATGGGTGGAAAAATAAGTGCATCTTGTACACCGAATATAGTCATTTTTGCTGTCCCAAAGATCTGCCCTGTGTCCAATTTTTGTGAAAAATGAGCCTGTTCCCCACTTTCTGGGAAGCCTGCAGAGAGCTCCAGGGTGCTAGGGGATGGAAAAAATGCCTCTTTTGCAAAAAAAAAAAAAAAAAAGGGTGTGTGTGTGTGTGTGTCAATTTTTCATTGTTTTTTTCCGGCTCCAGGGAAGCCTTTGGAGCCTGGAGAAGGCGAAACACGAGCCTAGTGGGTCCACCAGAAGTTGGAAAACAGGCCAGTTCTGGCTTTCAGAGGGCCACAGGGGGGTGGGGGAAGCTGTTTTCGCCCTCCCCAGACATTGAATTAAGGGTATGAGCACTCTCACATGTGCAATAGTGTGTGCCCATGCTCTTTCAGCACCTGAGGAAAAAAAGGTTCACCATCACTGCTCTAATCTATTCTATCGAAGGCTTTCATCAATGAAACAGTATAGTAGCAATAGGACTTTAACTTATATACCGCTTCACAGTGCCTTACATCCCTCTCTAAGCTGTTTACAGAGTCAGCATATTGTCCCTAACAATCTGACTCCTCATTTTACCCACGTAGGAAGGAGGGAATGCTGAGTCAATCTTAAGCCCAGTGAGATTCGAATCGCCAAATTGCAGGCAATCAGCAGAAGTAGCTTTCAGTGCTGTATTCTTACCACTGTCCTACCACAACTCTTATTAGCAAAGTAAAATGAAGGATCATATATAAATATCCACAGATTCAAAATTATGATGAAAGTCTATGGAAACATTTCCCATTTTCATTTTATTTTTGTTCTTTGCCTTTGGGAATGCTTAAGAAGTCCTCATGATGATGCTATCTGAGAGGCCTTCCTTGTATTGTATCTGCAACATCTATTTTTATTTTATTTTAACAACCAGCAAGGCGATCCACCATTCCTATTCTCTTGCCGAGTAATCATTTCCTTAATTTTTTTTAAAAAGGGGTTGTTATAATTATCTTCCTACCACAACTCTCTCTTGACACCAAAGGATGCAAAGGTTAATATCATCTTTCACCTATTCAAGCTGGGATTGGAAAGGAGAAAAGGCCCACTTCAATAAGTACAATTCAGTTGGGATTTAGTATACCAACTACAGGATTAAAAACAAAACCCAGCATATTAGAATAAGAAAAAGAAGGATGTTTGTCTTCCCCTCATTCTAATTTAATGAGAGATGAGGGGGAATTGCTTTATTAATAGCATACATTATTACACAATCGCAAGCAGACAGGTGGATATTTTTTTAAAAGTAAAATAAAATCTTATTTGGATTCCTCATTAGTTAATAGGAATATGTTTCCATGACAGCTTGTCCATCACTTTGGATTTTATCGTAAAATTGAAAATAGATAGATTTAAGTGGATTTAAGTGGCCAGCATCCACTTAAATGTGTAGGGTAGAACTCTGATCCTCAACTAATGGTTGAAAAGCTAGAAAAACACTATAATATTCTGAGCTCACAGGTGTAATATTTTTGTCTCAATAGAGAAGGAGAGGACAGCCATACAATTATTTTTGTCACTATGGGAGTGGGAATTGGCTGTTCTGTTTATATTATTAATATGAATAAACAAATGGATGGATGGATGGATGGATGGATGGATGGATGGATGGATGGATGGATGGATGGTTTAACCAGAACTGGAGATCCCAGTAGAGAGCAGTGAAAAGTGCTCTGTGAAGTATGAAGCTTTCCCCAAATCATTCTCAATTTTTGCACAGCTCTGAAATATGAATGACATCTGTCGTAATTAGATCTACTTCTTTTAAAGTTGTTAATTTATCATAAGAATGATATTACAGTGCAGTTCAACTTCTTCCATCTCAATGCTCCCCTGATATTTTGAACGAAAGACTCCAATATCGAAAACTCACCTAACATTGTCTCACTTAACCACATACATTTTGGACTCAACTGTAGCCATAAGCCGAGGACTACCTGTAGTCCCCATTTAGCTATCACATTTGGGATGGGCAACTCAGATGTTAATAAAAGCAGAAACCATAAATATGCTTAGGATCGTACATCATATTTTATTTGGTTTGTAAACCTGCCAGTGTGGTAAATGCTAGGATTGGTCATAAAGTTACATTTTATTGCCAATGTAACACCATGAATGTTCACTAAATGAAGCAGTCACTGAAAAAGGATTTCCTGTACAACTCTAACTTTTCTCCCAATTTTTTCCCACTATTTTCTCAGTTACTCCTCTGATGTCACACTTTGATT